>NC_026151.1:5941917-5956215 GCF_000512975.1 Sesamum indicum
ATTATAAAATTATATATATTATTATAAATATTTAATATTATATATAAATATTAATATATTATGTGTGTATATATATATATAGAAAATGAATTTTTATCTTTAGAAATCATAAAAATTCGCAAAGAGGGTGGGTGTACTACACTCCCTCTCTTGGTGGTAATTTTGCTCTAATTTAAAAAAATAAATATAGGGATTTTTGCACATTATCAATATCATAAAAGGACAAAATGCATTTTTTCCATAAAAAATAGGGACTTTGCATTTTCTTTTTTCCATAAAAATAGGTACTTTTCATTTTAGGATCGGGGATTCTGATCTTTCGCTTTTTAAGCAAATTTTAAAATGAAAATTGAATTTTTGTCAACACATTTAATCATACAACCCAATTTCATCAAACAGTAGACGACAAAATCATGTGGTCTTTATTAAGAAAAGTGATTTTTGGGACTAAATATAATAAATAAATAAATAAATATTGGTATAAAAGTGTAAGCCCTCGTATCCTGTGGGACGAAAATTGTTGGTGCAAAATTGGGTTTTTCATCCCATATAATAGGATGGTCTCACCTTTTTTCCCAAAATTTGATTTTCTTTTTTTTTTTTTTTGCAATAAATTTAGTCTCAAGAACCACTTTTCATCAAAAAATGATGACCATGTGCTGGACACGTGATTTTTTCATCTATTTTTTGTGAAAATTGTATTGTAGGACTAAATGTGTAGAAAAAATTCTATTTTGAAATCATTTGAAATTTACGTACAGTGAAGGTGAAAAAATTGACCCTATCAGGTGCCACAAAAAATGCAATTTTGCTTAAAAAATAGAAGGCAAGAATAAAAAATATATACAAATATATATATATATATATACATATAGATCAAGAACAAACCTGAAGATTAATGACAAGGACAAATGGGAGCTTTTGCCCTAGGTCACTCTGCAATCAGAAATGATATTAGAGAGCAAAAAATATTACTACAAGTTTATTTAAATTTACTTAAAAGGAGAAAATTAGGACAAAATTAATCAAATGACAATTTTAATATTATCAATCTCTACATCACTACATATATTTCATGGTTTTAATAATTTAAATTATTTTATTAAAATTATTACGAGCAAAAATTAATGAAAAGATCTGTGCATGAAATCGTCACTGACGACAATCAATGATACACATATAGTATAACAATAAATAATAATTATAATTATATTATATTCATTAGAAGAATTATCGCATTGAACTATGATTAATTGTCATGATTAATAATAATAATAAATAGTCGTAGCAAATAGTTATTGACCACTGCCACACAACGGTTGTTAGATGTAGTTTTTGCAAGGCTGACTAAAACATTTCATGGCAAATGTTTTGATCACAGCTCATAGCTATGACAAATAATATTTTCATTGTGGAAAAGCTAATTTTTTGCATCGATTTTATTTAATCGTAATTAATAATAGTTCTTTACTATAGTTTTTAGCCATAGTTATTAATATTGTAGCTAATAGTAATAATTTTTTAATAATTTGTCAATAATCACCTGAACAAGACTTTTAGGATGCAATGCAACCTTTGAAAGAGGATCTTCTGCCTTCAACCAATCAACTGCAATGAGCCTTAGAAGTGGTTCTCCACCTTTTACCTGAAATTATGACAAATACATTTGGTGGTTAGTTGAATTAATTCCACTAGAATTGTACTTCTCCATTGAAACAGTACATACTACAAAAAAGACACAGTAAATCACATCCATCTGCTCTGGGTTTAGATTTAATCAGACATATATTCTCTATTTTTCGTAAAAAACTATAAGTACGTTTTCTGAGAGTGTAGTGTGTCTCTGGAGATGTTTTTGTAAAATTTTGCCACTAAATAGCAAGTGTAGTTATAATTACAACTACAAACTCGATGAGTGTACTTGTATTTTGCAACAAGAATGGAGTGTGTCTGTGCGTAATCAGATTTAATGTCAAGGGATGTCAATACGATTTATCCAAAAACATAATACATGCAGATTATATTTGTAATTACGATTAATTACACAAACATTCCTAGTAATTTGTAAAATTACAAGTACATTCCCGAAAAGGAAATTAGTATAACGTACCTCAAAAGATGATTGCGTAAAATATTCGATTAAATAGAGTGTATATTTGTAATTACGACTATAATTTTAAAATTGTACGTAAATTTTATATAAGAAGCAACCTTAGTACTATCTTTCAAGTAGGTCTTCCCTCTGATCATGAATCCAGAACCATCAAGAGATGACCAACAGTTCTTGTCAGATTCATCCTTTGATTTCCTCATGGACCCACGAAACTGACTCGGCTCAAGATCCATAGCCGGTTCGTTTGAGTCCAGCTCATTATTTTCAGCCGCTGCTATTGTCACATCATGAAGAATATATAAGAATTTTTGTAATTGCATCCGATGCTAACAGTACTCGACTCGTTCCCGACTCTAATAACTTAAACTTTTAGATGATGAGTTCACTTAACAAATACCTGAATCCCGCGGTGCCGACAAACTTGCCGAGCCCAAAGAAATGCTTTCAATTTGAAGCTTTTTCTCCTTTCAAAAAAATAAATAAATAAAAATTAGTGAAGTTTGCCCAAACTCTTGACGTAAACAGTATTTCTTCACTTTGCCCTGTCGCTCATGAAGTAGTTATATACATCAATTATCGTGTTGTATAGTACTTGCGTGCATGTAATCAGATAAATACGACGTTATTTTAAAAACAAAAACCAATAAAAGGACTGAAAGTGGATCACGTTAATTATACACTAACATGACTAAAAGCGAATCGATATTTAAAAAATAATATGGGTATTGTTTAAAATAAATAATTAATTAGATTGGAGCAGATATTTAAGGTTGTAAGTACCTCATCGAATTCTATGTCAGTTTCACTGTCGTCCTCGTCTGAGGAAGAACTGGCAGCAATCGCATCATAAAACTCATCTGTTTCATCCGTGTCCTCAAATTCACTGTCAGATCTAGACAATGCACGTAGTTTTGAATGAACACTTGTGGTTGATTCCTCCAACTTAAGTGTCGGATTTGCTCCAATGTATTCTTTTACACCTGAATCTCCACAACAATATTATATATCAAGGGTAAGTAACATCCCCAAGAACAACCACTATTATTAGGGTTAAATATGTAATTCTATAGTTTCCTTTTTCTTTTTTCCTTAAATAGATGTTTAGGTTTAAATATACGTGGATGGACAATCATATGTTTCGATTGGACAAAATCCTGTCATAGTAATATAAATTTGAGGAGGAAATCGCATTTTTGTCGCATAAATTAGGTATTTAGTCCAATTTATTATGATTTTTTTATATTGCAGCCCATGAGTTAGAAATTTCTCATTTCCAGTCCATTCGTGACTATTTTGTCCAATAATTAATGGAGAAGTTACGGGACCGTTTGTCGGCCACATGTTTGAACTAACAGTCTGGTGACTTCTCCGTTAATTATCGGATAAAAAAGTCATGTGAAGATTAAAAATTAGAAAATCTTGAACTTATGGGATACAATGTGAGAAAATCGTAACAAATTGGGCTAAATTGAGAAAGACCATAATATATGGGACTAAAAATACAATTTTTCTAAACTTGAGTAACCGTTTGACCTGAGGAAAATGCATTTTCCACCATGTAACTGTGGTTGGGATTGTTTGGTCAACTCCAATTTCAATTTTATAATTGAGGGTAATAATTTAAAATTCACACATTTGATCGAAATTATGTCGAAAATGCCCATTTCGCATAAAAAAGACATGTAACAAACCCTCTTTTTCTCCCGGTGAAAATTGCATCTTCTGACATAGATTGAACCAAACGTGTTACTTTTTTATAAATTATTATTCTGGTAATTGCACTTGTAGTCCTTTAGGGGTGCTATATTTGACAAGATGGGGCCAAAAAGTTTAAGAAATAGAGAAGAGGAACCTGCTACTTGACTCAACAATGCATATGGAACAGTCTTTTCAAACTTGGGGCAGTGATTGTTCCTCCATTTAAGCCAACCTTTGGAGCTTATCTCTAGCGTTTGAGTCACCAGACATCTAGCACTATTTGAAGACGAAGATGCACTCAAGTTACTAATCTCCCAAGTAGAAGCTGTAAATCAAAAATCACAACGACAAGAAAGAGTCAAATGACAAGTCAAGAAGACACGACAGCATTATTATAGCTCAAGAACGGCATAATTACACCACCGATCCTTAAATAATCACCATTTGCACCTTCAGTCCCTAAACTGATACCTTTTTTTTTATAGGTTTGGTCATTTTTGTTAATTGATAGTTAAATCAGACAAAATTGACTTTTTGCCATGTGTCTTTACGTATGTTTTTTTGGTTTGATTGAACGGCCAATTGACAAAAATGACCCACATAATTTTTTTTTAAAAAAAAAAGTGCTTGTTTAGGGACTGAAAGTGTAAGTGATGTAATTTTGAGGACTGAAATCGAATAAATGATAGTTACAGACTATTCTTTAGCTCAATAAAAAAACTGTCAATGTTATATAAAAAATCAATCTAATATGTTCAGAATTTAATTTTCTTACGATTGATTTTTGTGCGCTTATATCCAGATCTTGAAGGCCGCTTCTTGTGTACGGCGGGAAATTGAAGAATCGCTGTTGCAGTAAGTGCGAGTACATCAAATTGTCAATCATGAATCTGTAAGTTTCCCAAACTAGTATAGAAACATAAATTGCTTGCCTATTTTACTATTTCTATGTAAGTCATTAGCTAAACAGATTTCAAAAAAAAATCTCAAATCAAAACAATATACACTTTTAGGACTTTAAAATATTAATTACACATATGCTAAAACGTGTTTTCTGAAAAAAAAAATAATAATAATAAGTTGTCTTTTGAATTGATGAGTTTGAAGAAAAAATTTAAATGATTCCATAATAGGAAATTTTGAAAAATTCATCACTATTTATCATAATATAGTTTAATAATAGAGTTAAAAGATTTAAAATTTTTTTAATTTAGAATTAATCGAAACAAATCCAAATTGATTGTCACTGATATTTGAAAATCTACGACTTCAAATTTGTCAATTCAAAAATAGTTTTAAAGAACTAATTGTTCATACAACTCGGAACAAAAGTGCGAGCTTACTGTATGTTCCATCCTGCCCGCGGAACCATTGTCTTGAAAAGACAAAGTCTCTTTTTGATTGTCGCCTGTGTAACATATAAAGTTGTCGTTATGAATAATGTGATGCAAATTCAAAAAATAAGTTAAAATATACCTAATATGGTGTAAAAAATAAGGGTAAATTATACGACCATATTGTGAGTTTAGATTCAAATACATAAATATTCCTGCAGAATGCAACACTGTAAGTACATTCCCTAAAGTGTAATGTATGTTTTGGTAAACTTTTATTTCTGAATAAGAAGTGTACTTATAATTAATTTTGCAAATATTTTTTACTTTTCGCAAAATTACACCAACGTTTTACCACATATTCAAAGGCAAAACTTACACAAATACCTCCTGAAAATACTATGCTAATACCCTTTAAGGGGTGTAATTGTAATTCTTCAAAGATAAAAAGTGTGTGTAATTTAACCTAACTTTAAGGGGTGTTAATGTAATTTATCAAAAAATAATAATAATACTAATAATCACACTGACATTGAAGACTATATCAAAGGCATAATCAACTTACCAAGTTAGATAACGCCGATCAAATGTTCCGTATACGACGTCGAAATGTCCATTCACAGAATCAACCAACTCCAAGTCACCTGTTAATGTATCCCACCTATAAACTGATATTAGATATTTTCTTTCAGTTGTAAAAAAAGGGTTTATTAGTTACATTTTCCTCTTTTATTATTATGGATAACTATACAAATTCCTTCTCCTAATTAGCTTCAAAATTAAAAGTACGATCGTGTCTGGCTGTTAAAATTTAGTAACTTCTCAATAAATTGTGAAAAACGTCTCTTAAGGTTAATAGTTACATGGGGTAATTGTAATATCGACGAGATTACAGTTTTCATCCTATAACTATAGAGACGTGGCAAATTAACTCTACTGGAATCCGATTTAGCGACTACGCCTTGCAATTAAAAAAAAATGGATAAAATCAACTGAAAAAATTGCAAATCTACCTAGAATGTGGCATGCGCACCTTACATGAGCCCTAGGAATTCGGGATTTTGGTCACGTTCAGTGAGGTGCAGATGCCGAATTCCAATCAGATTTGCACTTTTTTCGAAAATTTTGTGCTTAATATGCCAATCTTTTTAACTTGCAATCCTTAATCGCCAAATCAGATTCCAAAAGGATGAAAATTAACACCCTTCTATAATTATAGGATTTAAATTGCAATTTTCCCTATATATATATATTCAACATATTTTCTCTTTTTACACATTTGCACATGAATTTATTGAGACCATAAATGAATTGGTTCCTTATCCAATTAACAAAACATGTGATAGACAAAGTATGCAAACATAAAAAATAAATTAACAATCATTTCAAATGGGCATGAGTTGTTTGTGTAATTAAATTTAATCTTGAAATGGATATATATAATTACAAAGTATATGAGGTCATTTGAAAAGTTTATAAAAATGTCCGTGATTATATAGTCAATTTCACTAGATTGTCATCAAAATGGGCTGATGGTACTAAAAACTAAGCAAGAACGACGAGCACGTGATTTCCAAACCAAGAGGGTTTGCGTAAAAATTACAGGAGAGAACGATGTAATCATTCTTTACTTTAAAAAGGGTGAATAGCAATTTACCCCCATGTGATATTGAAATGAGCATATTATCCCCCTATAAAAAAAATATAGCAATTTAACCCCCTATACTTTTTAAAATAAAGCAATTTACCTCCTTATACAGGTCGGTAAATTACTTCATTTTGAAAAACATAGGGAGGTAAATTGTTGTATTTTAAAAAATATAAGGAGGTAAATTGTTATTTGTTTTGTTCATAAGGGGATAATTTGCTCATTTTTTATATCAAAAGGGGGTTGCTTGCATTTTTTCTATTTAAAAAGCAGGCAAGCCAAGATCAAAGTTATTCTTAGGCCGTCTAGGAACCTCGAGTCGGAGCAATCATGATAATTCATGTATAAGAACTCCCGTTCGAACTCATCCCATGAACGATTGTGAAAGCACCAACAAAAACTCTTAAGTTACGAGTCTCAGAAAATTATAACCCTAATTAATACCGAACTTACTCGTATCTCTTGAGTCGATCAGGACTCAAGATAACTTCAAATACGGTGTCTGCACTCGCATCAATAACACCAACAGCTTTCACCAGGATGCCTTTACCACTCTAAAGAAAAACAAATGGTAAGTAATGAGAACACTAAGGACACACTATAGTGTAACTGTGATGGAGAGTGTACCTTTGAGTTGGCCACATCTTCAAATATCCGGACACCTAAAAACCAACGGATGTAATAACATTAGAGATATGAAATAATTCAATTTATGAAGTTTGTCATTTTTCGAACAATAAGAAGTGTTCATAATTACGTCAAATATTAGAAGAGGTGGTTGTATTTTGCCCTTACAGTGAATGACGCATCATTCTTGTGAATTGTACGTAGTCAAAGTAATACTTCTTTAGATAACTTCTTGACAAATCTTGCATCGTAGTACGAATATTAAGTTATTAATATTAAATAATTTTTTTTTCCTTTAAAAGTTTGAGCTTTTAGATAATGTAGTCGTCTAGCAAGATATCAAAAATCAACCCAAATAAAAGATTTTGGGTTCGAATCTCATTGTCACCCATTTATAAAAGAATTAAAGGTCCCACATGCAGGTTTTGCACGCGCTGAGGGCGTATTAAGATATTAATGTTAAATAATTTTTCCTTTAAAAATTTTAAATTTTTAAATGAGGTTGTCATTTAACAATATACTGAAATTCTGGAAAGAATGAATAACTTTTAAGAATAACAATCACATGAGTTGCATATGATTTTTTCCATTAATCAATTATGCAATTTCACATGATTTCATGTTATTTTAATATCCGGAGTCCATTTCGAAAACAAGATACACTAAAAAAATAACTACGATTTAAAAATTACGATAAATTAATACTATTTATCATGTAAAATAAAATCAATGTGAAAACTTAAATTTTGGTCATAATTAGTCAACATTTACCACGATTTTAGCTATGGCCGAAAAATTACAATAATCTTTAGTTATATTTAACATTTTGGCTTTGTATGTAGAAATAAAACTGTCAATTGCTATTGTACAGTCATAATTAATTAATATTTGTCATAATTTTTTTATTTTTAATCATTATTATTAATCAAAACAAACTATCACAATTCTTCTAATGATGGAATTTATGAAAGAGTCACATAATTTCATTTAATTAAAAGTCAAATTAATACTAGTAAATGCTTTAAACATGAAAACATCTAAGAGCTCACGGTCCAAAGTTGGAAAGGATAATAAAAATTCAGATATTTAAAAAAAAAAAAAAAAAAAAAAAAAGGGAAAAAAAAAAAGGAACCATTGATCGGACGAAAAAATAATAAAAAAAAAAAAAAAAAAAAAAACAAGGGTAAAAAAGAAAGGTACCATTGATCGTACGGACGCATTTCCATTCGTGCACGTCGACGACATCTCCGCCCTCCGCGTCAAAATACGCATCCAATTTATCGGAACGTACACTTGAGGCTCTGCGCAGCAGTTCATGTTCTGTGCAAAAACACATCACAAGGCATAGTTTTGAACTGCGGTATTAATGATAATATCGGTGGATATTGTTTCAAATCAATCGCAACATAATCAGAAATTATTGGATGGGGAGAAATACAACATTTATCCCCATGTGATATGAGAAATGAGAAAACAAAACCCTGTGAAAAATAAAAACAGCAAATCACCCCCGTATTTTGAAAAATAAAGCAAATTACCCCTTATCTAAACCATTGATAGGGGGTGATTAATTATTTTTTTTTACAGGGGGCATTTATTTATTTTACATATGATAAGGGAGTAAATTGCATTTGACCCTTATTGGATAATATCATGATATATTGCATATAGTATCATTGTATCGGTGTTATCATTTATTATTATGAGATACATATATATTCAGAGAATATATAATAGGGACCTTCGTATACCGACTGGCTGTTTGAATCATAATTACAAATACCATTTTGCTCAATAAAATTAAGTAATGAAAGAACAAAATTATTTTTCAAAGTAATTGCAAGACAGAAATACTTCACATACATAAGAATGCATTCCTTTAGTTGTCACCAACTTTAGCAAATAATGGAAAAAATTGCAGTTTTCATCCCATAACTTAAATTATGTATACTTTTAGTTCTATTGCTCATGAAATTTTCAAAAATAGTCCAATAACTTTAAAAATTTATATTTTCAGTCATCCTACCAACTTTCATTAAAGAATTGACATAAAATAATAATAATAATAATTTTCAATCCACGTGGTTGTTTCCCTCAACTCTGAAACGTAACGGCTACGTGGTGTTTACACGATTTTTTTTATTAATTTTCTAACCAAAGTTGGAAGAAGAATTAAAATAAGAAGTTTTACAAATTTTGAGACTATTTTAAAAAATTCGGTATCAATAGAATTGAAACCGTACTGGCTGATAAAATATGAAACAGAAAATGCGATTTCTCCCAAATAAATGAATAATGGGAAGAGTAGAGAACAAGTTAGTTTTACTTGCCTTGATCTGCTCCCTTGATCTTTACAAATCTTTTCAAACCATGAGCATATCGCCGGACTCTGGGCCGATGTCCCTCAAGATTTATCCTTCCAAAAACAAACACAATCTTTTTAGGGTTTCAGCGTAAATTAGAATTTGAACCAAACATTGAAAGACATCATTACATGGAAACCTTAAGCATCATCTTCAACAAAAATACATCCCATCATGTTAAGTTTAATTACACAGAAACTCATCTCTTTACAAAATTACAAGAACCCCCATATGCAATTTTTTGGAGGGGTTTGTTTATCTCTTGTGTTTAAGGAGGTATTAACGTAAATTATAATAGCATTTTCATGAAATGTAATTGTAAGTTTTCATAGCGTAAGAAGTGTTTGTGTAATTAAATTTAATTTTAAAGGGTGTTGATGTAATTTATCAAAATTAACACAAGATAGTTATGTGAATTTATTATAGAAACATATTTTTCAAGAGATATTTTTCAGAAGGGAAATAATTAGGGAGCTCCTGTGATATTGAAAATATTAAAAAAAAATTCTATGAAACAATAAATATCAATTACGCCCCTTGTGATATGAAAAAAAATTCAAAAAAACCCCGAGGCCAGATGTTGTAATACATGCGCATTGACTGCAAGTAGGGTCTGAAAATTGTATTTTCTTGACAATTTTACCCTTCTTTCTTTCATTTTAATGTTGCACCCAATTATATATATATATATGATATAATTTATATATAATTTAAAATTTTCAAATAATATATAAATATTTTTATTAATAGTAAAATATTATTTTATTTGTAAATATAATTATATTAATATTTTAATATAATATTATTTTAAAAATATAATTAAATTAATTGAAATTATTTTTTTCAAAAAAGGCAATGGTTGCTTCACCGTTGCAGCTACTGCAGAGAGGGCGCGACCGCTCCCTTCGTCACCCCTCACCCCTAAGCAATGGCAAACGCAGTTGCCCATTGTTGAGAGGGCGATGGCGCAATGGGTGAGGCCATCGCCCTCAACCTCTAGGCTACGGCGTCGTCATTGCCTGCTATCACCCCCTCTGCAGGGGGTAGCAGAGGGGGTTAGAGGAGGGGGGCAGGCGAGGGGAGCAAGGGCGGGCGGGATTGGGGGGTTTGATTATTATTTTTTTTAATAATAATTTTATTTTTATGAATTATAATTATAAAAATTTTATTTTTTTTGTTATAATAATTATAATATTTTTTTATAAATAATTTTATTTTTATTAATTGATATAATATAATTACATCCAACATGTCATACAACTTATTTTCTAAAGCGACGTAGAACTAAAAACCCTCTAAAAAATATCCAATTGGCATGCCATGCCATTTATTAGATTAAAAATTAAAATTTTGGCCACCGAAAAACTAAATTTCATCAATTTTGAAATTTAATAAACTTATAAAAAATGGATATAATTATCAGACTAAAGTCAATATTGAGCATATTTAACGGACTATAAATAATAGGCTTTTCGATACAAAATATTAATTTTATATATTATAGATATATTATAAGTATATTTTAATAGGCCTAGATTGACGAAGATGTAGTGTGGGTCATCATTCATAACATATTAATGATCTTTTATATTAAAATTTTTATAGGAGATTTTTTCAAATTTTTCAATATCACAAGGGATCAAAATGAATTTAATTATCTCAAAATTTCATGATTTAAATTAATTCATGTGAAGTTCATATTATTCGAAAGAAATTTGTTGGATTGTCGATGAACTTGGTAAGAAGAAAAAGAAAATCGAGACAACATACTCATCCTCCATACTCAGCCTGTCTCTCACACTTCGACCTCTTGTGACCTCGTACTCCACCTACAATCAGAATATAAAAAATATAAAAAATTATAATAAATATTAATTAATCACGATTCAATAATAATAATAATTATTATTATTATTTATGTTGAAACAAATGAAACTTAGATTATTAATCATTGTTTTTGTAGGCATATCCAACACATTAGCCACAGTTGTGAAATACATGCGCTCTAAATTAAGTAGTTTAATAAAAAACATATTGCTACTTTAAAAATTAATTATACTATTTCTTGCAATTTTTAGGCTCTGTAATTAAAAATCATAACAAAAAGTTCAGAAGGTAGTGCATGCATGTCAAATTAGCTAAAGTCAAAATAAACAACATAATAATGACATAAGAATTAATTAATGCCTACAACACAACAAAGAAATTGGATGATTCCCTACAATATAAACCACTGAGGTTTAATAAACTTTATCAAATCAATACTATCTTCCACGGCCAAATAAATTTAATACGAAATATAAGGTTTTTTTTCTTAATCAAAGTAAATAAAAATTTGCCGTGGTTTTAACTATAGCAAAACAATTGTCATAGTTCTTGTGAATTGTAACTAATGTTTTAACCCCGCTTACAAAAACGACAGCTAATAACCCTTGTACAATCGTGGTTAATTAGTATTCATTATATTTTTTTACTTTTAACTATAGTAATTAATCATATCGAAAACCCAAATTTCTTGTATGGTAACTTGCACAAAAAGGAATGAAAACACATGAAAAATTATTAGGTGATTTCATATGATACCTGTTGCTTAGCATGATCAAATGCTTCCAACCATTTTTGAGCATCAGCAGCTGTAGCACAAGCGATCTTGCAGCAATCAAAAGATTAATTTTTTTCATGTGAGCTATTAGAAAACCACTACAATATCTTCAACAATTAAGAGCCTGCACAGTAAGCAAGAGCCCAAAGACGTGGAAAATTGAAATTTTGGTCCTGTAAATATCGGGATGTGAAATTTTTTATCCTGTACGAATCTGTTTCTTCAATTTGGTCTAAAGATAGCTAGTGATAAAGATTTGGTCAATTTTGATGCAGTTTTTTTTCTTGTAGGGTTTGACGAAGAATTAGAAAGAAGAAAAGATAGCTAGTGATAAAGATTGAGTGCATGCAAATGAAAAGAGCATTTATAATATTGAAATTATCACTTACCTCTCCCTTTTTGGTTTGATCAAGCCGATTGTAGAACCTTAGTACGTAAACATCCTACACAAACATTGAGAGGGAAATCAACATGCATGAATTAATCCTCATGTCTTGCAAACTACGTATATATATATATATATATATATATATATAGTTGAAACAGCTTTCTGAGGTTGTAATGAAAGATCTGTGTAAGAACTGTAGAGGCCTTACACCGTGGCTAACTTTCCGACGACCTATCTCCTCCACCAGAAGTGTAGGTCCTATGACGCCTCTTCGGATGGGTTTCTGCAACAAATTTTTTAGACTGAATTTGAATACATGATCATGTTGAATAAGTTGATCTCATTGATTCAAGTCTACGCATTAGGGAAAATTAAGTCCTTGAAGTTCAAGCATTCTGTGAGTCGCAAACTATAAACAATTGAAGGAAATATGCGAAAAAGTCTAATGCTCATTTTCCATGCGAGGCCCAAACATTATACGTGTAAATACAACCAGTAAATGTTTATATCATAATTAAAATCGGGCGAACGTTGATTGGTTATGATTGATACTTCAAATTTTATATTAGTTTTATCTGAACGTGTAAAAAATTGGTGGTAGGAAAATTGACAAAAACGTTGGTCTTCGCATTTAGAAACTAAAACGTGATTCATGGCCCGCCGAATATCTGACACAATTTGCCCGAACACGAATTGCATGCATGGCATCAGAGTCTCTGGTTTTCCAACACATGCCCACCCATCTCCGACAAATTAACCCGCGGGCAAACTGATTTTGCGTCCGGATCTTAGACTTTAGACCTAAACAAATTTTTCGTAGTCTTAATTATGAAATTCTGGTTAATAATTGTATATAAGTATAGAACATCTCACTTTTTTAATTCTTTTATCAGATTATATTTGTATTTTAAGGAAAAAGGTTCATCGTTAACTGTTTAGCCTTTTGAAGAAGGGCCACGCCACAGTTATCAAATCATATTCAGCTGTTTGTTTGTGCATCTTCTGGACAAAACAAAACTACCATGAATTCGAACAAGAAGGACGAAAGCAAACACATGAACACACGTAGGATAAACATTGGGAAAGAAAACGTACAGTGCCGGGCTTCTCATGCGGGTCGCGTTTATACATCTCCACATACGTCCCCCGGATGAAAAGGTAACGGAAGTGGCAAAATTCCTGGCCGATGGAATTGACCCCGACATGATAAACCCACCCGAAATACTCAAACAGCTCGCCGTTGATGCTTCTGCTTCTCAATATGGTGCTACGAGTCTTCCTCATGTCTTTGCTTTCATTCTGTTTGATTGAATCCTCGGACGGCATCGCTGACAGTATCTCTTCGGAGCCAGACTCTGATCCCCCACTCTCCGACGAGATACTGTTTGTCTTCTTCAACACCGGCGCGGAAGCCATGTTGCAAGAATCAAATCTCTGTGCCTCTGCTTGTGAGAGAGAAGGGATACAGAGAAAGAAAGAGAGAGAGAGAGCGAGAGACGGGGAGCAGTAGTTATACGGGACAGGA
>NC_026151.1:5956225-5983674 GCF_000512975.1 Sesamum indicum
TGCCGAGAAGAGAGCTCGTATGGTATGTGGCATGCATGGAGACCACGTTACGTCATGGCAGTCTTCTTCTTCTTTTTTTATTTATTATTTTTTTTCCTTAACTATTCTTTATTATATATTAGTTTTAATAATTTTTGAGGACATGGTATAATACCAGTGAAGTTGAGAAATAAGATACTTGGTGTACTATATGATTATTATTTTAAATTCAAAGGATGCATATGTGATGGGTGTCGAATTTGTCAAAATATAAGCGGTAAGTAAAATCGAATCTATAGAGATTGAGTTAAAATTAATTTTTTTAAATAAAAATAAAAATAAAAGATGGGAGGGAGGAATTTGATTAAAAATTTAGATCTAAAATTAAAGAGACGAAAAGAGTTTTTCAAAGAGGAGTAAATATGAGAGAAATATTCCAGTTAAAAACAGGATCATGCTTAATTCCACGATTGATTATAGATACAAAGATGACAATCATTCGTGATAGATAAATTGGTTTTGGTTATTGGTACGACCTAAAAATCTTATCTTTCCTTGTCGATAGTCAAGAACGTCCGTTGACTAAATCCCTAATCAGTAAACAACTTTGGAAACGTTTTTAAGATTTAAATGAATTGTCATGCCTTGTTTCTCAAACAGACCAGTAATCCCAGTTTCCAAGACGATCATTAAGGAACAGGGACAAAAATGGGTAAATTACATTTTTGGTCCCACAAGTCCACCTCTTTCTAATTTTGGTCTCATAATTTGGTCAATTTGCACATTGAGTCCCCATATATGGCTTTTTTTTTTAATTTGAGGACCAACAAGGGCTTTCCGTCAATTTCATGATGGCAATTGCTATCTCCGTCAGTGGTTGTTAAGTGTGGTGGGAAAATGTAGACATTTGGAGGGAAAACACAACTTAGTGGGAAAAGCTTTTACACTTTGTTACTACTATTTAAAGTGGATTTCTTCATTTCTTTTTTGCATTTACTACTATTTGTTACTACTAGTAGATAAGTTTTTTATTACTGTGGAAGGCTTGCGATTTTGAGAACCTCATGGACCGACGACAAACCAGGTAGGAGATTTTTTGGGTGTACAAAAAAAAGAAGCGGGTGTGGTTGTGATTTTTTGTTTGGGAAGACCCGTCGATTTTTGTCAGTCCATGAAATTCTCAAAATCGCAAGCCTTCCATATTGACAAAAAAACTTCTCTACTAACAGCCATATTTTGTGACATTTTTCCTACTAAATGCAAGAGAGAAATGAAGAAATCCACCTTAAATAGTAGGAATAATGTGTAATAGCTTTCCCATCAAGTTGTTGTATTTTCGCTCCACACTTAACAGTCACTGACGGAGATAGCAGTTGCTGTTATGAAATTGACGGAAAGCCCTCGTTGGTCCTCAAATTGGAAAAAATAGCCACATATGGGACTCAACGTGCGAATTAACCAGAGTATGGGACAAAAATTGAAAAGACGTCCACTTATGGAACCAAAAATATAATTTACCCAATAAAAATTTATGGATCTCTCAAATTGGCATACTTGAAAGCAGCTTTTTGACATAGTTGTTGCTCTCTATAGATATGATTTTTGATATAGTGGTTGGTTTTGGCACATATATCTCTATAACTTGCCCCTCTTATTGGAATTAATGCAAATGACAGTGGTGCATTGATTGTAAATGAGACTCTTATTGTAACTTTGCTTTTATGTCTAATTGCTGGATTTTATTTTATTTTATTTTACTTTGTGTGTGTGTGCTCATTGCAATTTATTGGAATATCAGTGCGTGTATTCTTTCGGTATATTTTTTATGTGCCGAAGTTATTGAGATATAACGGGCCAAATAAAAAACACAATTATCTCAAATGATTAACATTGCTTAAAGCTGCAATTCATTACAATATATAAATACTACAATAATCTAAAATGCCAGCATTTGGCTCAACCAACATTTACAATTTGACAACTTAAGCTACAATTTCATAACCTACCAACATACACAAACTTAAGCTACAATCACAACTCCACTTTGCTAGCAACCATCTTCATCTTCAAACTAGTGCACTCTTCGTCCTTCCTCATACAAAACCCAATGTAATGAAAAACAAAAATACGTATTATTCAAGTTTGTTACATGATTAATTAAGGATTCCTAATATGAATTTAAGTATGGATTATACTAGTATGTTTAAGTTATTGGTGAAAAGTGGACACTTGTGCATATGGTGTTTAGATAGATATATTTGTCAAAGTATTTTGGTAGGATTTATAACAATGGAACCCTCTGCAAAGATAAATTTACTCTCGAAAACCATAAAAATCACCAAACAGGACAAGGGTTTGTGGTTTTTTGCTCAAGATCATTCGACCCGATCTGCCTGGCCTGACTCGACTACTCGAAATACCAGTTCTTGATTCTTGGTCCATCTGATTGTTGGCTATCGACACGTGATTATACAAACTTTGACACATAAACTCATATAGATACTTGAGATATTAATGACTGTGAAGTCGAGCTCTGTGACTCAGATATAATTTAAACAAAGTTTCAAAAGATTTTAATTAGGGTCATCCTAACAATTCTACCAACTTGTAATATATAAATCAAACCACCATCTAGATAAATAAATCCAACCTCAAATAACAAGTGTCTGACTCAATGTATTAAATCATCAGTTAGCTCAACCCAAATCATTATTAATTTATATCTCAAACCTGCCTTCTTGTCATTTCTAGTGCAAACCAGGGTCGTCAAAACGGCCATCCACACAATGTCTATGGGCTCTTCTCTCGTGATGTTTCCTAAATTAGGAAGATAGACTTTGCTGCCAATATTTTATTTGCTTGGTTTGAAAAAAGTGTTTGGCAAAGTTAGAAGCAAAATCCAAATGGTCTTTGACAACTTCAAAACCATTTGATTCCCTTTCAAGACGACTAGAATTAATCAAGGTCATTGTTTACTGTTATATATTAAGGAATAAATTCAATGAGTTTTTGTTAGCTTTTTTATTCCAATTTTCGTTTAATAATTAGCCCAATTCATTAGTTTTTATTAGATTTTCATTCAATTTTTATAGAGAATTGACCAAAATATTTTTGCAGGCTATAAATTATAATTTTATTTATTTTTTAGAATTTTCTCATAAAAAAAAGAGTTTTGGAAAATTGTTTTAATCTTAATTTAGGATGATGGTTAATTTGTAGAGTTTAAAATAAAAGAATCGTGCAAAATACTATTTAATTACGCTATACCATGACTATCAGTTATTATTTTTTCAAGGTCAAATCAATAAACGTAACTAAAAATAATCGCTAATCTTTTAGTTATAAGTAAAATCATGATAAATATTAACTGATCGTAATTAAAATTGAAGTTTTTCTTATTAATCTTTGTTCGCAATATGTTAATTTGCAATAATTTTGAAACCCTAGTCATTTTTTTATTTTTTGTTTTTGTTTTGGTATTTGGTTTTTTTTTTTTTTTTCTTCTTCCCCATGTTTTGATATCTGCTTGAGACCGAGGGTGTATTTGCTTGAGACCATGGGTGTATCCAAGGATTATCTTATTAAATGAATTGTTTTTTAAGAAATTCAAAGTCATTATAAAAAATAACCATTTTATATTATACATTTAAAATGAATAAAGATGTTATCTTAATAAAATCATATACTATTATTGAGTGGAAAGATGCCAAAGCAAAATTCTTTTCACATTCACACATATACTACGTCTTTACAGTGGATTTTTTTTAATGGAATATTTAACTAGATTTGGTCAATTAAGATTCAATAAACAATAAATCATTTAACTTTAACTAGATTTAGAACTTTGTTCTGATCATTACTTTTATTAAATGATTCGCATATCCAAAATGTGTAAAAATCTTCCAACTGACTTTCCTTCTATTACATTTATAATTATTTTTCTGAAAAATCCAAGACTCATAAAGTTTGCTTAGGTGTGTCTATAATAACTATTTTATTTTTTTGATCAAAATAAATAATAAATTAACCAATTGTAAAAATTGAGGTGTTTGAAAACAAATACGAGAAATGAAAAAAAAAAGTTAAAGTTGAATTGTTTGGGCAAAAATTTAGTATTTATAATTTTTTTAGTAAATTGCAAAAATAAGTGGGAGCTACTCATACATTTTGACTTATATTTGTGTTTTTTTTTTTTTTTTGTTTTGTTGAAATGAATGCGATGAATTATTATTAATTAAATAATTCGATTATAATCATTAATATCAAATACTTAAATCTAACAACAATCGACAACTACAAAAATCATATACTAATCATCAATATCCTATAACTAAATCTAATCAACCTACTTGTTGTATTCTGGAAATACGAAGGTATCTACATGTAAGCGAAAGGGCTCCAAAGGTCTTAGAGTCAATCGTTTGGAAGATTGGGTAGAGTCATTGAGGATCTGGAAGACAAACACACGTTAGAGCCAGGTCGGAGGGGATTCTGGCGATGGCTCTCCGACAGTCAAGTTAGTAAGGCGGCTCTGGCAGTGCTTTTCTGACACTATGTCCTTTGTCTTCTAAAGTCTCATGCGACCTTCAGATACTTTCACATCATAGGTCTCCTAAGGTCCCATTGAGTTGGATACGTGTTGTTTATCTCTTATTGAGTGATGAAGCTCTCAATAGGTTTCTAAAATTATTGGGCCAAGCCCACAAGTTAAGTATACTAGCCCAAGCGACTAAGAGCTTAGCTAACTTATCAGTAGGATGGATAAGGGCCAACCAGCAGAACTGATAAAATCCATCAGTAGGAAAGAAAGGCACACAAGCTTACCTGCTACTTTACTGAACTGACGGGCCCAAGAAATAAGCTCCTTTCAGCCAGTCATGTCATCATACAGCTAGGAGGGCACGTCATATAGCTTGCCAAGATATTTGTACACGTTATCATAAAATATCTCCAAGTGGTTTCAAGTAAATCGGTAACAAATGTGATAGGAAATCCACAAAGAACCAACTCCCAAATTTTTAGGCAGATATGCAGTGTTCAGTCCATCTCACGTATCTCAATCCATATTTATCCAAATTATAAATGGTTTATTTTGGATGATAGCCAACTCGAAAGGCATTCCAACGCCATACGACACTTCATGACAAACCTCGTATCCTGCTTTATACATGCCTATAATAGAAGTCTTGTGCAGTCATTTGGTAAGATCATTCTTCACACAAAAACTTACTTTCTTGCATTATTCTCTCTCGGTTCTCAAGCTATTTTGTACCATTATTTTTACTTTAGTTCCAATTTTTCCTTTTATTTCTTCGTAAATCGTTGCTAACTTAAGCATTGGAATGTTAACCTCTGTTTTGCAGGGTTAGTTCTTCGATAATCTTACGATCTTCTTGAAGATCCTTCAACCCTTGTGGTGTGGCAAAAAATCTGGTATGCATCATTGACACCGTCTCTGGGAACATTTGAGTCTTGGTGTGAGAAATGGTGAATTCCAACAATGGAGGTGATGATAGATCTTTTTAAGGAGACTCTTCCCTCCTTGTTGCATCTGGACCTACTCTCCGCCTTATAGAGCCTATTCTAGGAAAACGTGCTATCTTCCTCCAGCAGGAGCAGGGGAGAGCCCAGGAAGATGCTTCAACCCCTTTGATCCAAAGAACGAGAACTACTCCCCGCTTATCACCAGCCCCGCTAGAATACTCATGGCTATTGACCAGCATCCCGCCTTACAATGGCCTAAAAGCTCAAAGAAAGGTCCCCAACTCCAGAAATTTAAATATTTTTGCATGTATCACATGAGTATGGGTATAACACCAATCAGTGCTGCCAGTTGAGGCAAGAGATAGAACGACTTATACAAGTTGGCTACTTGAAAGATTACGAGGATAAAGAAAAAATACGCAAACAGAAGAAAGAAATCCCCTTCCACTGCAGCTCTTGTAGCAGCAAACAGAGGATTTGTAGGAGGTTTTCTCGATCATGGAACGCCTATAACTTCATGAAGTTTTATTCTTGAAATTCCTACTCTTTATTTACAGCTTGTTATTCTTATAATCAAGCGTAATCTCACATGAATAAAGACAAGCCTTGATTCCCATCTTGTGTTACTTGTAGACTCCTAGTTGATTCCAAATAACTCACCATCACCAGTTGGCTCATGTATTTACATAAGTCATTCCTAGCTGCGTACGCACTTATATAAGATGTCACCAGCTAGTGAATGCAGTGACATGAGTAGCCATTAGATGGCACATGCATTCAACTCAGCCATCACTAACTGGTATATACAACAAACAAACATCTAATAGCTGACACACTTACTTCAGTTTTCAACTGCCTTCTGTTGGCACATCTATTTCAGCATAATGCTAATAAAACCTGCTTAGGCTAACTTACTACTTAAGTTCTATCCTTACTCTTTACTGTGGGATATATTCTCTCCTACTAACAGAATTACATCTTCCTCACTAATAACAAGAGCAGCTGAAACAAGTATGTATGTATCAGTTGAGTACAACAGGTTAATTTTTCTTGTCCTATAATAGGTTGCTTAAATCTATAGGCTTGTTGCAGCAAAGGTTAGATTAAGAACTATCTTACCTATTTGCCTAGTTTTCTGGCTAAACTTGTGCAATAAAGTAGGAAAGGAGAGACCTCCCCTGCTTATCCTACTTAGCATTGCTCTAACACTTGCAGGAAATATTGTTACCACCAAATAAATCGGGTATTTTTCAACCAAGTCTTTATACTGACCTGCAGGAACAACAAAGCATAGCAGAGAAAACACTCCAGCTAGAGTCCTTCAACCAGCCAACAATACTCAAGTAGTTCAGCGGGATTCATCCTGCTGACGAGAAGGAAAATTCTTCTCCTTTTTTTTTATTTTTTTTTTCTGAAGGACAATCACTTATTCCAGTAATCCAGCTCTACGATCAGCACTCCTGGAATAGGGGGGGAGTAATGATGCTCTCTAAAATTATTAGGCCAAGCCTACAATTTAGGCATACTAATCTAGCCTACTAAGAACCCAGCTGGCTCATCAGCAGGATGGATAAGGGCCTACCAGCAGAACGGATAAAGCCCATTAGTAAGAGAAAAAGGCCTACAGCCTTACCTGCTATTTTACTAAACAGGTAGGACTAAGAAATAAATTCATTTCAGCCAGACATATCATTGTACAGTTGGGAGGACACGTCATATAGCTTGCGTAGACATTTGTACACGTCACCCTGAAATATTTTCAGGTTGTTCAGAGTAAATTGGTAACAAATGAGCTAGAAAATCCACAAACAACCAACTCCCCAATTTTTAGGTAAATATGACAGTATTTAGTCCAACTCACGTATCTCAGCTAATATTTATTTAAATCATAAAAAGTTTATTCTCGATGATAGCAAACTCGAAGGACTTTCCAACGCCATATGGCACTTCACAACAAACCTCGTAGCCTGCTCTATACATGTCTATAAATAGAGGTCTTGTGCAGTCATTTGGTAACATCATTCTTTACTTTCTTGCATTATTCTCTCTCGATTCTCAAGCTATTTCAAGTTTATATTTTTCACTTCATACGAATACATACACTTTTTATCACCATTTTATACCATTATTCTCACTTTAATTCAAGTGTTCCCTTATATTTTTTCGTAAACTGTTACTGATTTAAGTATCGGAGTATTAACTTTTATTTTGTAGGGCTAGTCCTTCGAGAATCTTAAAATTTTCTTTAAGATCCTTCAACCCTTGTGATGTGGCCAAAAATCTGGTACACAGCAAAAAGCTATCAAATAAAATATTCTAAAGAGCAATTGAGTTTGTAAGAAATTTACATTAAATATCATATGAAGTTATAATTTCTTTTCAGAAACTCCAAACATGTTAGATTTATTATGACATTTTAAATTAGGACAACCATCTTTTTGAATAGTGAAAATATTCCCATAATTAACATATATTAGGAGTAGTTCATAGTAGGATTTTAAAAAAATTCAAGAAAAATGAAATTAAGGAGAAAAAATCTAGAATTTTGTATTGATTCATAAAAACATTGAAAAATTTACGAGAAATATTTGAAACAAAAATTACTGACCTTGGTTCATTTAGTGCTAGATCTTGCAAAAGTCATTGGCATAAATCATATACACGTGGTTCATTTAAATTGGGGCATTTACTATGATTGGTTCATTTTCTCCAACACAGATGAAAAATAAAAAAAAATGACTTGACATTTGATTTATTCCGAAAATTTTAGCAAAATCCAGCGGAATGACCAAAATTACAAAATGTGAAAGTTACAGGACTCTTTTGCAACCCCTAGAAAGATAAAAGATAAAATTATCAAAATCCAAGTAGCACATGATTTATTTCGGCAACTTTGCAAAATCCAACACCGAAAGAATCAAAATCGTGAAATGTCAAAAAGTTATAGGACTATTTTGCAACATTAGAAAAATAAAGAATAAAAATATCAAAGTGCCAAAATTACAGAATCAAAATATTTAAGCCATTAATATAATATATTATGTTCTTCAAACAAAATTCAATTTTATCTTGAATTACTTAATATTTAAAATTTAGTGAACTTAATTTTTCAACTCAATGGTAGTTCTGTACCATTTGTTGACAATTCTGCCCCTACATTTTTATAAATAATTGTCTTGTAGGACTAAAATGAAACATAGTTCAGGGATTAGGGGCAATAATATTACTTAGGTCAAATGCTACATTTGCTCCGTTAAGTTTTTGTTTGAACTTATTTTAGTCCTTCAAGTTCATTTCTTGATTTTAACATCCCTAAACTTTAATTTTTTATCTCAGTTTGGTCCCTCTAACCATTTTCTGATGAAAATGTGGCTGAATTTTGAATTTTTAGAGGGTAAAATGATCAATTTAAGTTTGATTTTATCAGTTTAATTTTTTAAATTAGTAAAATTATCAAATTAGTCCTTTTCTTAGAAGGAAACCATTTTTTTTTTATATTCTTATATAGTAGGATGTTATTATTTTGTACGGAAAATGAAAACGACCTCTTGTGAACATAATATTAACATATTGCTTAACATAAAATAAAATAATCTTCTTTTTTTATTTTCAAAAGTGAAAAATAACAAAATTTATTAAACTTATCTATTCTAAAATTATTTTTAAAAAATCTAAGTTGGTTTTGTAATCTTAGGAGTTAAAGATATGTCTAATAAAATTAAATCTTAACAATGTTATTAAATATTAACAACTATGATTTTAATGAAAAAGTTGGTGGAATGCATTTTTAATTAGATTATTTAGTGAATTTCAAATATATATAAAATTCATGTTAAGAGGTTTTCTAAATATACAGTCCCATTTTATAGAAAACCTCTTAAAATGAATTTTATATATATGAAATCCACCAAAATATCTAATTGAAAAACATAATCAACCAACTTTTTATTCGAAAATTCAAATATTTAATAAATATTGTTAAGAACTTATCTTTAACTTTTGAAATAAAAAATTACTAATGTAGGTTTTTTTTTTTTATTACAGTTTCATATTAATAAGTTTTATAAAATTTATTCCTAATTTTTTATTTTGTTTAACTCCAAAAAAAAACTATTTATTTTAAGTTAAACAATATATTATTATTATGTTCGCAAAAGTTCAAAGTTTTCATTATTCACATATGAGAACTACAACATATCAGTATAAAAAAAATATAAAAAAAAGGTTATTTTTTCATGTAGAAAAGATTAATTTGATAATTTTTTAAACTTAAGATACTACAGTGATAAAATCAAACTTATTGACCATTTTACTCTTCAAAGATTCAAAATCCGACCACGTTTTCACTGGAAAATGGTAAGAGGGACTAAATTGAGATAAAAACTAAATTTTAAAGATGATAAAGTTAAGAAATAAACTTGAGGAATTAAAGTGATTTTAAACAAAACTAAGGATCAAATATAGTATTCACATAATTACATATCAAATATTAGGGACTAAATTGATGTAAAATCCAAACTTAAAGGACTATTACTGATATTTTCCCATATAAAATTGCTAGTTGTTGGTATTAGTGGCCAATTATGAATATTTGATTTGACTTTTAATTACCATTCAATATTTTATATCAAATTATGAGATCCAACACATATCAACTTCACCACTTGAACGAAGCTTTTTTTTTTTTTTTTTTTTTTGACTTCTTAAAATATATATAATTTTGTTTCTTGGAATAACCTCTCATTTTTGTAATTGAACTAATTTGTTTTGAATAATTACTAAAATTTGGCTTATTTGGACTCCAATTATCTGCCTGAATCAACGCATTGTTAAACAACTATCTCAACAAATTCCACATATAAAACAACCATCTGAACAAATATTGATAATTTTTGAAATTATATGAAATTTAAATGAAGTTGGATGCAATTTATCCTTAAAATAAATAAATGATTGGTGATCACCAAACGTTTGTCCCTAGGGGACAATCCACGATTGGTTTCAAATCACTTTTGTTGGGGGTGGGGGTGGGGGGGGGGGGTTAGACAAATGCATAAGGACATATGAGTGATATGCGTATGATTAGACATTTTTCCAAATCTTATCCAATTTGTGGAATTAAAGTGGGTTGGGACTGAGGGAGCAACTTTTTAACTCAAAATATCATACAAAATTTGTTATTTGACAATTCCCACAACTGCGTATTTGCAGAGTGTAGTAAGGGCCACCCGCCACTGTTCTTCAACCAAATTCCCATTCTCCTTCTGATCATCGCTCCTCCGTCATGGCCTCCGCCGTGACAGACCACCCGCCTCCCCCCTACGTAGAAACAGTAGAAGAAATTACCAGAATCTACAAATCGCTGCCGTCGAGACCCTCCGTTGAAGAGGTTGAGGCGGCCGTTTCCGTGCTGCAGACTGTAGAAACCGAAGAGAAGGTTCAGCTAGAGGAGATCTCGAAGCGGCGTCCACCGGAAGACGTGCCTTCGGAACTGTTTTCCGTGCTGCAAGAAGTGAGGAAAGCCATGGTCTGTTTCCAATGCAACGAGCAGCGGAAAGAGGCGGCCCAGCTGGTTGAGCTCGACAGGGCTTTACAGGTGTTTGATGGGCTTATTCAGAAGACTTCCGCGCTGGTTTCTGGGGATGCGTTTTCGGAGAAAGTGCCTGATTTGGGGGGTGGTGATGGTGAAGTTGAGAGAAAGCTTGTGATCAGTGAGGAGAAGGGTGTGGAGTGTGCTGATCATGAAGATGTTAAGAGTGGTGACGAGATGAAGGGTTTTCTTCCCAGTAGTTCTTCTTCAAAGGCTATTGTTTTATCTTCAGGTTTGAATTCAATCCTAGTTTTTTTGTTTAATTCTTTGTTTAATGAGGTGGGGTTTCAGTGATTCTGTGAAATATGAAGTATTAATGCTTTTGGTCATTTGCACTTACTACTGAATTTCACTGCTTGATGTGTGATAGGCTAAAACGGCCTATAGTCATTTACAGTAATTTTGCCTATTTTTCATGATTGAAAGAGGAAATAGTCCTTAAAGTTGGATTCTTTATAGAATTTGATTTGCAACAATTGAGAATATGGTCCTTGAATGAATCACTTGTAAAGGAAAGTAAATGGTGGGGGAGTTATAGTAGCCTGCCAGGCTTGAGCAGCAAAGAGGTTCAAAACCTTTCTGAACCGAAGTTTTGGTTGAAACTGTTGATAATATAGTAGTCTTAGAATGATTCATGTCTTACAAATCTTATATTGCTGTGGTACAACTGTGGGGGATCGCAAAGATAATATGGCTAGTAAGCAGCTTCTAATATGGTGAAACTCTGACTTTTTAGCTGTGATCCTGCTTTCAGCATTAGATATGGAGAATTGGCCTTTATTAGTTCTATAAATCATTCTAATGTGTGCTGCAAGCGAGCTTGTTATACGTTAACTGCACAAGACATGTATAGAACACAGGAATACTTATAAGTTGATCTCAGTGGCTTTATTGCTTGTTGATTTCATTCCCAGGGGAAGGAGAAATAGAACAATTGAATCTGATGAAAGTGGCAGCAGTAATTGAAAATTGTGCTAAAACTGGGGCAAGTGTTTTGGATCTTCAAGGCAAGCTCATGGACAAGATTGAGTGGCTTCCGTATTCTCTCGGAAAGCTATCAACCCTTACTGAATTGTATTTATCTGAAAACAGGATCATGGCTCTTCCAACTTCCATAGGCAGCCTTAAGACCTTAATGAAGCTTGATCTCCGTGCCAACCAACTCATAAACCTCCCTAGTTCTTTTGGTGACCTGCAAAACTTAGCCGACCTTGACCTTTCAGCAAACCTGTTGAAATCGCTGCCAGAGTCTTTTGGGAACTTAAAAAATTTGATTAGTCTTGATTTAAGTTCAAACCGGTACTCAAACTTACCTAATAAAGTTGGGGATCTAATTTCTTTAGAAAGACTGAACGTTCAAACAAATGATCTTGAAGAACTTCCTCACACAATTGGATTATGCTCGTCGCTTGTTGAACTGAGGTTGGATTTCAATCAGCTCAAAGCTCTTCCAGAATCAGTAGGGAAGCTTGAACGCTTGGAGATTCTTACTTTGCACTATAACAGAGTAAAAAGATTGCCGTCAACAATTGGTAATCTCTCTCATTTGAAGGAGCTTGATGTTAGCTTCAATGAACTCGAGATAATACCTGAAGCACTTTGTTCTGCGGTGAGCCTTGCAAAACTTAATGTTGGAAAAAATTTTGCTGACCTGAGAATGCTGCCGGAATCACTTGGAAATCTAGAGATGCTTGAAGAACTCGACATCAGTGACAATCAAATAAAAGTGCTGCCTGATACCTTTAGATTCCTGTCTAGGTTAAGAAACTTACGTGTTGATCAAACTCCTTTGGAAGTGCCACCAAGGGAAGTTACGAAACTGGGTGCACAGGTACGTCTAACTGATATTGTATCATGAGGTTGAACCTTGGAGCACTTCAAGGACTTTTAACTTGCATATATATTTCATTTTGTTAGGTCGTTGTACAGTATATGGCTGATTTTGTTGCTGAGAGGGATATGAAGTCCCGACAGATAAAGAAGAAAAGAGGCTTCTTTTCATATATATGCCCACTGCTCTGTTTTGGCATTGAGAAGAGATAGTTTTCCACGAGCAAGAATGTGAAGGCGTTAAAGATTCCGTCTCCCTATATGTGTATATGTGTGAATCTCTAGGGAGGTGAGTAAATTTCGATTCAAGTCAATGATTAATTATTATAAGCACTTTCCGATATGTATAATTGTGTGAAAAACTGAGCAAGACTGTGCTACTGGTGTTTTTGCACCAAAGAGTGAGTGAGTCAATAAGTATAAGCATAAGATTGCATTTGTTTGATGCAGAACTGAAATCGCGAAAACGTATTTGTTGGTTATCGTAGTATATTTACTGTACTTGCAAAACGAAATGTTGTGGTTCTTCAATCATTTCGAGTCTTCTTATGCATCAGTATAAAACATGAAGAAAGTTGCCTCATTGAAATCTCAGACTCTAGGAAGTTGTCAAACTTTATGCAGGAATAACATTGTAGAAAACACTTCCTTGATTCTTGATGCATCGGCTGTCCTGTTGCTCCTCCCCCTTTAATACCGATGATGCTTTGATAACAACCTGAGGTAGAACTATACGGTGCGCTACACTGACAGCACCGAAGGAGCCAAATTTATGGTAGAAGCCTAGAACATGACATTCATATACAATTCAATCTTCAGTTTATTCTCTTTACAAGCCAAGACTTAGTCTTCCCTCCAACAACATAGGCAAAACAAAGGCAGCCTTTCAGTCCTGTGGTACTCTTGTCTTAATTTTTGAAACATTTCCTGATTGTATTTCTGGGGAGAAAGGGAGTTCGCTTGTCTTGGTTTTCGTTCGATCAAACCATAAAATTTTTTAAATTCCGCCTTAGGATTTTTACGTTCACGTTAGCTTCTTTGACCGGAAAAATTCAAAAGCACCCAATCATGTAAATCATGTGAAGTCACATGCCAATTTTCAGCTAATTGTACAATTTTTTTTGTAAGGATAAATTATAATGATCTCTTTCAAAGTTTGACATAATTAGGAATACCTTCTTGTTATTTAAAAAATTGTAAATGATTTCATGATATTTGATGAAATTATGTAATTTTTGGACGAAAGTATGAAATTATCAACTATGTTTTTACTGTATTATTTTTTTTAAATAAAAATATGTAAAAAAATTGGATGGAGTGATGAAAAAATTTGAAAAATTATCCAGTTAGTCAATAAAAAAATTATAAAATTTTAAAAAAATAAATAAAATTATAATTCTTAGTCCATAAATACATTTTGGTTAGTTCACTACAAAAAATAGATGAAAGCCTAATAAAAACTAACGGAATGAGCTAATTGTTAGACGATCGTTGAAATTAGGGAAGTATTGCGTAATTTTTCAAACAACGAGAGGGTGTTCATAATTATGTTAAATCTCGTGAGACAAAATTATTATTGAAAGACTACTTCTTTTTTTTAGTATATATCAGCCAGAGTTAGTTGCTCGTTTACTTCCAAACAGGCCAACCCAGAATAACAAGGCCGAACCACAAGCACACCAATTGGGGCTGGGTTTTATATTGGACCTCGATTTATTTTTTTAAATAAATAATATTTATTTATTCATATGCAATACATTATTAATAAAAAATTATGATATTATTTAGATACTTAAATAATATTGAATATATTCAACTCTATATAAGAACTACAAAAATACAAAATCAATTGTATTATCTATATTATATAATTCATTTTAAATTAAAAAATTATGTTAAATTACCTAAATTTATTATAATATGTAGTATTACTTATAGAAAAAATTTGTTGAATGTATTTTTTATCTTAGATAAAAAAATTTATTAATTTAAATTGATAATACTTATTTTAAAATAAAAAGAGTTAGATGAATGTATGGTTTATATTATATAATTCATCGTATACCAAAAATTATGTTAAAATACTTAAATCTAAGATGATATTATTTATTGAACTAATAAAAAGTTAGTTGAATGTGTTCTTTACATTGTATATTCATTTTAGACCAAATCTATATTAAATTACTGAATTTAAAAGCATATTACTTAAAAAAAAAAATTAGTTGAGTGTATACGTTGTTTTATGCAATTCATTTTAAATTGAAAATTATGTTAAAGTAATTAAATCTAAACTGATATTACTTAAAAAAATAAAAAAATATTAGTTGAATGTATTTAATATTGTATTTATATAAATTATTGTAAGTCGTAAGATGATAATACTTATTGGAATAATAAAAATTACTTGAATGTATTCTTTGTATTATTTAATTTATTTTAGATAGAAAACTATATTAAATTATCTATATCTAAAAGGATATTACTTATTGAAAAAAAAAATTGTTACAATTTGTCTACATCAAAACTAATATTATTCTTAATACATAATTTGAGACACTTATATAATATACAAAATTAAAAAAAATCAAACTACAAGTAATTTTTATCTTTATTTTTTATAGCCACTTGATTAATTCACCCATTAATAATTAATTGGCGTGGCGGGTGAGTGGCAGGGGGGGGGTGGGGGGCAGGGTTTGACAGGTCAGGTGCAGGGCGGGACAATCCGGAGTCGAGATAGGTTCTTCATTGGGTCGGGATTGGGTGAGGTCCTTAGACCTGTTCCGTTGCCATCACTATAAATGGCTAATCCTACTATGGAAGCGAAATTACTTATTCCACAAAGCCCACAAGCTTAGGATAATTTTTTGTAGGCCTTATTTGTCCTCATTTTGATGTGTGTAAACGAATGGGTTGCTTTAATAGTAATCCATCGAATCGAGTAAGATGTGTTTATGGTTTGTTCAACATTTAGAGTTAGATCCAATATTAAGTGGGCTTGAAGATATTCATGGGATAATCTTGAAGACATTAGTTGTATGATTTTCAAGACAACACGAAGTACAACATGTTTGTAATCCACTCAAGACATGAATTTGTAGACGAGTTTGATCTGGATGTGTGGATTGATATACTTCTACAGTTACAAGTTCAGGCAATCCATATTTTTTAGGGTGCAGATAAATAATTATCTGTTGCATGCAAGTTTAATTTATTTGTGAGATTGTTGTATGAACTATTTATTGTTTTTCAACAAATAGCATATGTAGTTTAGATGTTGCTGAAATACACTAAATTATCAAAGTTTAGCACATTTGACATGTGACCCTTTTAATTTGTGGACTTTTAATTTTTTGACCAATTTAAATAATGTGACATTTTTGTCCTACTGACATTTAAACTAAATGTGCCTCCATCCTAAAATTATAGGACCTAAATTGTATTTTTTTTCTTATGATCCTCATGTCATATTAGTAAATGATAAGAAAAATTAAAAAGACCAAAATCAACTAAGTCACGTGTATGGCATGTGATATTATTTTGTCAGTTTAGCTTTTCACAGCGAAACTCGGACTAAACGTACCATTTTTTTCAAAATTACAATCCTCAATTACAAATTTTAGACTAAATAGGATTGAAAGAGCTACCGTCCTATAAGTAGTGGACCAAAATCCTATTTTTTTTCTCTCTATGAACATATCAACTGTATATCTTCATTCTCTATTGATCACAAATTATTAGGAAAAAAATTACTATTGATTATAATATTAATGATTAGACTAATAATTATAGTAAATAACTATTATTAATCATGATTAAATAAAATTAATAAAAAAAATTAGCTTTTTCACATCTAAGAGTCATGGTAAAAGTTATGGCAAATGTTTTAGTCACCCGTACAAAACTCACGGGCAACAATCGTTTCATGATTGTGCTCAATTTGCTATGACTATTTATTATAAACTATGACAATTAATCATAATTAAAATATCAACATTATATATAAAAGATACTATTGCATCAAATCAAATTACTGTGCATATGAAAATATCAAATTTTTAAAATTATTTAATATTATTTATAAGTTTTAAAAATCAAAATACATGAATATATATATATATAATTGCATAAACATATATTTACAGAAACTGAGTAATTGATATTTTAATGCACAAATTTTGGTCTTTGGAGCGATGAAATGTTTCTTATGGTGATGAGCATCTAAAGTACAAATCATTCATAGGACATATATATTTATACCTTTAACTATTCGTATTCTGATTAATTTCAGACAGAATTGATCCATTCGCGGAGTGGAATAGCTCTCCATATTCTCCTTTGACTTCACCAGCAAGACTACTTTCCTTTTGATAAGATCACATCTCCATGCACAGAAAATCTAGTTGAGCAATCAAGAAGGGGTTTCAGGGGATCGAATTGAACATCGGAGACGTATACGCAGAATGCCACAAATCTCATTCGCATCTAGGTGGTAAGACTGACGGTTGCCAGGAGTACTTGGAGAGGTGAACGTCGCTGCCCGACTGCAATGTCTGCGGCTGCCACCGCAATTTCCACCCGAAGGTGGTACCGCCGGTCAAGTACAAGACGAAGGCTGTCTACACAAAGTGTCAAAAGATCCATGATTGTAAGATCCAAAATTCGGTCCATCGGAATGAGGTTGCCATAGAAGTAACTTCAACTGATTAAGGTTTCTGTATGAAGAAGATTGCACCTGTCCTTCCGCATGGCTTCTTGTGTTTTGGCGCCTTTTGTTTTTCCTTGTTGTTTTAGTGGTGTTGCTTATATCTTTTGGGATTGCAGTAATATTTGGTTTTGGACCCAAAGCATTGGATATATGAATCATGAGGTTAAAACTAAAAGGGTGTCTGCCAACTCTTGACATCAATACCTGTTCTCTGGGTGTGCAAGATTGGAATTACAAAGTGAAACAAATCTGATTTTACTGAAAATTACTACTGTTTCTGTTTCTTTTTCCTTTTTTTTTTTTTTTCAAGAACTGGAAATTGTTTCAGTAGTATCTCTGCAATCATTTCTCATGTACTTATCTTACGAGCTACGCCAACGTGGCTATGTTCATCTTTGATTATCACTACTCGAAAGACTGTAAAACACATTTTAAATACCGACTTATATTTTTCACATAACATTTAGTTCCGCACACCTTATCTTTATTTGTCTTATGTTAATACGGGATACAAAGGAGCTCGCAAGATCATAAACATTTATCTCGATCTTTATCATCTAGCTTTCAGAAACAAAGAAAAACATCCTAAAAAATAGAACCGAACAATTACCAAGTCATAAACGAACACAGAAATAGAGAATTGATCCTGTCAGGTTTAAGCATCTTATACAGATACTTGTGCTAAAAATTCATATCTAAAATATAATGCCTAACGATTGTTGAAGCCACTCATTATGAAACAGCCACATATTTCATTTGATCATAGCACTGGCTCGTGCAGTTGTAGCCTGGTAGAGTGAAAAAAGAACTTCAAAGACATGTGGCCGCATCATCCTTCTTTTATTTCAGATTGCATATCGCCTTCATGCTCATCATCATCGTCATCCTCATCCTCTTCAATGTTCTCATCATCATACAAATTGCTCCTGAAACTCCTAAGCTCACTTTTAGCATCATCTTCGCCAAAAAATTCCATTCCGAATTTCATGTCACGGTGTTTAACCAAGAGCCAGCGCAGCAATCTGTCTTCCTTGTTCAGGTAGTAAAGTTCACTGTTGAAGCTGGGTGGTGTCATCATTGTCATCTGCATCAGTTGTCCCTGCATGCTACACTCATTAATAATCTGAACAATTAGTATTCTTCTATGTTGCTTGAGGGTGGAAGAAGGCAAAGAGAAAGACAAAACAGAATTCAGGGAATGCAGTCTAGTGAAACATCAATAGAAAGTGTAGTGAGGCCACTCCAGGTAAAGATCAAAACTACCAGAAAGAAATAGCTTAAGTAAGTAAGTGGTTAGACCACAGGCGTGAACTTCAATGCACCTGTGGAAGGCCATATAACCCCATCGATGAAGAAACTCCCCATCCTATAGACCCTTTAGTGTCCGCATTAATGGAATTTATCAATAGGCCTAAGAAAAGTCAGCTTAACCCAATGTCGAGAAAAAGCTTAGACTATCATCAGGTTTAAAGAAATGGCGCCAAGAGGAACCATCAAATAGCAATCAGAAGAGATCTTTTAACAATTATATCCCCAAGCTTGGGCAGGTCAAAGCAGATGGTACAAATCTCTGCTATTCCTTGGAAAAAGCAGTATACCTCTAATGAGTCAGACATTCATGAGGTCACAATCACCCACAGTACCTCTACAGCCCTGGTAAAGGGGAAGTTGAGAAAAGCATAAGGATTACCCAGACACAGCAGTGCATAATGTAGGCTTCATTCTGGGTCTCTCACATAAAACTAAATTCCAAAATCTAGCCTTTTTCTCCTCCTAAAAGATCCTCCTTAGGAATGGCTTCCAGTGTAGGTATGTTTACTAGATAAGAGACCTGAAAACTAGTGAATCCCAGCTAAAGAATTCCATCAGCTTGCTTGCCACTCAATTAAGTGGCGAGAAACTCCAGAACAAGTTAGCAACTTGAATCACCATTAAGGACTATATACAATTAGTGAGGATGACAATCCATATATTGTGCAAGGCAAAGGACAAGGGTGATTACTGTCTGAGATGATGAGGGCCACAATCATGAGTATATACAAGGGACTGTAAAAACTAGCCATCTATTCAAAACTATAATTTCACAATGTATGAAAGTTATGCACAATTTCAAAAAAAAAAGAAGTATGAAGAATTTGACGAATCCAAAATGGCATCATATGGAAAAACCAAAGGCATAGCACAATGAAGAAACATAATATATAAAATTCTCTTTTAGAATGCATAAATAGAAGTACTTACCTGATAGTATCGTCCATCCAGTTTCTTAATTCCATAACCCAATTGAACAGTTCCAAAGGACTTCAGATCAGTCAATACTCCATTTCTTCTGTAAACATGCTGTCCTACCCGTGAAACCAAATCCATGAGGGCCTCCTTCGTTACATTGGGTTTCAACAAAAGCATGCAGTCATAAAGAGGCATCCTTCCTTCCCAACTGCCTCAGGGATAATCACTTATGCTACAAGATGAGTTGTTCTCTTCTCAGTAAGGAATGATTTATGGAATACACAATGGTGCATAATTTTTGAGGTTTTCAGTAATATGAGATAAAGGAAAAGAAACATGAAATGTCAGAAAGCATGCATTAACATGTTAGATGCCGACCATATTTGTTAAAAGCACATGGCACCCTTTGGTGCATAGGTGCCCTGGAGCCCCTTCCAAAGCACATCACAAATTTCAGAAAAAATTTCTATATTTATATTTTATACCATAAGTATATTTCCACAGGAATGATACACAAATAGTTTAAAGACAAGAAAAAACTTGGGTTAAAAAAGTAAATTCAACAAAAACAATAGAAGTATATAACCATAAAAAGAATATGATTACAATTAGTTATCTATTTCAAAATTTATTTTAACATTTAACAATTACAGCAAGAAACATCAACAATTTATTTATGTAGAGGGAGAAAATTGTTATGACATTAAATAATTACACAAAGAAAAATAATTCTCAAGTAACTCAACAAGTTACAAAAACAATTCACGGGAAAGAAAAGACAGATAACAGGTGGAAGTTGGAAATTTTATGTTTCATAGAAAAGAAAAGAAAAAGACAAAGGAACAAAGGAGAAAAAAGAAGAGAACAAATACGGAAGAAAGAAAAAAGAAGAGCACAACAACAAGAAGAAGAATGTCGTTATGGCTGGGAGAAAGACCAGCACAGATAAGGATTTTCTGCTCATGTGTTTTTTTTTTCTTTAACAGACGATTATTGGCATTTGTTCCTTTGTTCTTTTTCTCCTTTAATTTTGAGAGCATAGGCCAGTCCCCATTTTGGCTTCACCGAGGTCCCAGGAGCCATAGCCTAGATGCCCTTGCACCAGGCGAAAGCCCAGAGCCATTGTTGGAAACTGCTCTTGGGCTCTTGCCTTTGAGTCGTGCCTTTTACAACTATAATGCTGACATATGACAATCCAACTAATTGTCCATGAAATATTTTATCATCTTCACATGTTAGCTTCTAGGTTTCACATTTTCCACACTGATTATCTTTAATGTTATATCAGTGAATGCATCAGCCAATTAACTGAATATAAAAGTATTGAAATATACTCCCAGGAAGACTGGAAGAAGGCCTAACATGATAGACAATTATACCTTATACATATCATAAGGTCATAAAACATCATTCCCTCCTTCAGAGTACAGTAAGCATGCGTTGGGATAAGTATTTTTCGAAGGAAAAAACAACATAGGAACTGGGAAGGATATAGAAATCTCAAAAAAGGAACAAAAATGAAAATAAAAGAAAACTTCCCCTGTTTTTACATCAGAGACAGACACAAAAAAGATCCCCTTCATCTGCTTAGATATAATCAATTTCCAAATGGGAAGCTAGACCTAAGCATCATTATAATTCTGAAATCACAACCGCAATCCAAAGGCCTGAAAAACCCACAAAACAGGGGCAAATGCCAACAGACATCAACCACACAAATAAAAAAGCATACATGATGTAATGTTCATATACCACAAGTACGCTAATGCAATCAAATCCCAAAACCCGCAATAATTGGGTCAATGTTACAGAGAAAAATCAGATTTATCGACAAAATCGCACCCACAAGGCAAAACCCCCATTTCCCAAGCTCGAAAGCAAAAACAGAACAAAACTGAACATATAATCAAATATACACATATCGGAGTCGCTAATCCAGATTGATTCAACATATATCAGCAAGATGTCAGAAATGAAAAAGATTGACGAACAATACAGAAAATAATCGAAAGAAAGAATAAGAAACCATACTGTTACCATACAATTCCACAAAAACAAATAATAAACTCCAAAGATCATAGATATGAGAGAAAATGATCAATTGCATCACCACTGCGTAGAATTTCTGAAATAGTTAAGGAGGTTGAGCTCCAACCCTTAAACTAGGGGTGTAAATGAGTCGAGCTCGAGATTTTATTTTTTATGGCTCGAGCTCGACCTCGATGAGCTCTTATAGTTCGAGCTTAAGCTCTAACCATATATAATGAACCCGAGCTCAAGCTCTAACCATATATAAAGAGCCCGACCTCAAGCTCAGCAAATTGTTTATTTCAAGCCTACCGTACACCACAACAGTCTCCCCTTCACATATCAAATCATTTCATATCCATTTTCATATCTTGAAGCACCAAACCAACACAGAAAATTCAAGTTGGTGTATAAGAATAATATTCTAGCATTCAAGAATTACATACATCTCCAATAACAAAGATTTAACAATGATAAACTTAAATGTATGTTCAAAACCCTAAAAAAGAAGTGCTGATAGTAGATTTTACTTTTATTCTTGCGAACGGCCAAAAGGGTTTTACCAGAATAGCTCGAAATGCAATTGCGGATTTTTGGAGAATACAATAATAAGAATTGTGCTGATTGTAAAATATTAACAAGTATAAAAAGCCTAGAACAACAATACCAAAATTAAAGAACCATTTTCTCCTCATAGGCGCCGCTCATACACACAGAAGCCGACGGTGAGACCAAGACTATGAGATGTAATGGCAAACCTGTTCGAGCTTCTTGCTTGGCGACACAACGGCAATCGCCTTCCTCGTTGCTGCTGATTAGATAGATTGAGGCTTGCAATCGTTGGTTTGGAACTAGGGTTTTAGCCTTTTAGGATTTAGATTTGGAAATTGGGGAGAAAGAAAAATAAAAGTGGGAAGAAACAAGAATGAGGGAGAAAAAAATGAGAAAAGTGGGATTTTAGAAATTAGAGTTATGAGAAAGAGAAAGAATGTATATAGTTTTTCTTAATAAAATTATTGGTGAGATTTGAAATTATTGTCTTGTATATTTTTTAATTAAATTATATTGTTATAAATAAATAAGGGGGAAAAAATTTTGGTTTATTAACTTTGTCCGTGATATATTTTAGTACACTAACTTTCATTGTTTATCACATTTGGATCACCAATTTACAAAAATGGGTCAATTAGGTTTGAAGTAGGATTTTATTGCCGATTTTTCGACTAATTTGGACATTTCCACCAAAAAATGCTGACTTGGCAAGGCCATGGTGCAAAAAATGGCCAGTAGAGCCACGTGTATTTCCACGTAGACAGAGACGTGGACCTACTACTGTAAATTAGAAGTCACATGCTTTGCACGTGATTCTTTTTAGCCAAAAGAACGAGAAGCGAATCTCCCCCAAATTTTTCAGCCTAATTTCTCTCCTCTCTAAATCGATTTCACCCTATTCTTTTGAGAAAAAAGATTGACCCTAAAGTTTTTTTGTGCTAAAATGGTGGTGATGAGAGACTCATCCATCAATGGTGATTCTCCCCCCGATTACGGTTAGATTTTCATTCCTAAGTACTGTACTGTTTTTGACCCGACTATAAATAGGTTCTTGTATTGCCTTTTTCACCCACCCCTAACTATAAATTGTGTTGAATGATATTTGTTTTTTAGCTTTAAAGCTGTGGTCTTTTCACATGTAGACTCTTTTTTTTTTAATTTGTTTTGTACTTGTTAATTTATTTTTTGTTCGAAAATATAAAAGCATGTGGTCCCTTCATGTATTAAAAGTTGTGGGCTTGGTATATTGAATGAGTTAGGCAACTATGTCGGGATTAGAGGAGAAAAGACTTATTTTATAAAAGAAGGAAAGTTGCTAAAACAAATAACTTCAACTTCAGTCTTGAATGATATATTTGTTAAATTTCAGCATTTGAGGGAGGTAGATATCAATATAAATGGGCAGATAGTTGCTCAGGAGGATGATGAGTCTGAGGGGGATGAAGTTGTGGGTGGCTTGAATAACTATAAGTCTTCTTCAGGGGGTGAGGAGTTTGATTATAGTGACAGTGAGTATGAATACAAAATGAAAGAAGATCAGGATGAAGAGGAAGATGTGGTAGTTGAAAATGATGATTGTCCAGTTCAGGAGCAAGAGGAGGAACTAGTAGATAATGTGATCAAAGAGGAAGATGATGGAAAAAAGAGTGAGACCAGGATGGAGGACATAGATACAGTAATGGTCAAGGTTGATGATACTGATTTAGGTAACTGGTCAGGTGAGGAGAATTTGGTATGGAATGATGACGAATTAAACTCTAATAAGGTGTCTAATACAGAGGAAAAAAGGAGAAACATTCCCTATATTCAACCCATCCTGCATATTTGACCCTGAGTTTGCTATTGGAATGATTTTCAGCACCAAAAAAGAATTTAGAACTGCAATCCAGTCTCATGCAATTAAAACAAATAGAAACATAAAGTTTGCCGAAAATGACAGGAAATATGTGCATGCAAAGTGTTTTGATAAAAATTATAAATGGAGAATACATGTCTGCCAAGTGAGTTTATCCCTGATGCTTCTAGCCAAGTCCCTCCAGTAGAACAACTAGAGAAAATGCAGGTATATTTTTTCAAATTTGTTGCTCATCCTTTAATGTTTAAATAACTACTAAGGGACAACCTTTACTCTGTTGGTTTTCTGTAAATTTTAATAGGTTAGAAGAAAGGGTAAGACAATCATGCAAGAAGCAGAACCTATATTGTATAGGAGAACAAGAAGTGTAAGATTCTATTTGTTTCATTATTGTTAAAATTACTGCTCTTGTGTTGTTTTAATGATTGTCTTTTGGTTGTATATAGGAATATATCCCAACTGCTGCTCCTGTCGCTTGAAAACTTCAAAACAGAAAAGCTCCAAAGCCATCTGCAACTACACCAAGTATGTTTGATCAATTTCAACAGTGCCAGAAAGGAGCGAAATTAAGGAGCTAGCTTCTTTTGTTGATGCTGAAGTGGGTGGAAAGTCAGTGGATGAGCAAGGGAGTTCAGGATCAACCCCGTCCATTTTCAAAGGGGGAAAAAATTGTCACTTTATCAAATCTTAGTAATGCTATAAGTGAACTGCACAAAAGCAAGAAGAAGGCCTAAAACTTGTAATGCATTGGCAGAAATGTTTTGGCAAAAATGTTCTAAAACTGTAATCTTTTGGCATAAACTTTTTACAGTTTCAGTTAGAGTTTGGAAATGCCATTACATGTATAGTTTGGAAATGCAATTATATGTACGGTTTGGAAATGTTCCAATTAGATGTTCAGTTTGAAAATGCAATTGCAAAAACTTGTGTATGTGTACAGAAATTGAAAATGCAATTGGCAGGAATTGAAAATGCAATTACAGGTACAAGAATTTACCTTTCCTGTCCCGTATACATTTCAGCCATAGCCATAACAAAGGCATGCAATTATCATTTTTCAGTTCCATTCCCATCCCTTAATCAATACTAAATTCAAAAAGTATAGCTTGATAAATAATTCAAACTCATAATTACTGCCAACTTCTATTTCTTCCACAAATAATAGAAGACAGGGATTGTCTTTCATAGATACATTTACCAAAAGCATTACACACCAAATCCTACTTAAATACACTTAATTACATAGACCCTACTGAAATACACTTAAATTACATGCACCCTACATAAAGTAGAACCTAAAGCAGAAAATAAGAACGACAATTATTGAAATTAATTTTCATTCTCTACATATTCTTCTCAATTTTGCAAAATCCTCCTCAATCTTCTTCATTTCTTCAATCTTAGCTTCGTATCCAGAATATTTTGCTAGCAATCCAAGGATTACAAAACCTTGCCCGAGCACAAATTGGTGGATCTTCCCAATAATTCCACATCCTTCGGCCTACACAAGAAATAAGGAAAAAATTACAGAAAAATGAGAACATTTAACTGAGGAAAACGAGCAAAAATTTGCAGAAAACCGAGGAAAACTAGTAGAAAATGCAGAAAAATGTAGAAAAAAATAGGAATTTTATGGAGAAATATGAGAGAATAACCTTGTAATCTTCACAAGAATGGAACCTCCTCCCTGGTTTCTCATAGTCTATAAAGTCCTCACCGTAGCTCTCTTTCCACAGTAGCACAAAATCAGTCTTGAGATGGTAGACATGTTTTGAAGACGGGAAGGATGGGATGAGGATGGAAGCAAAATGGGGAAGAAATCTTATTTTTCCCTTTTTATTAGTTGGTAATTGGCTTTGAGAGTGAAAAATTAAAAATTTTCCCTCCAAAAAATTCCACCTCAAGTGCCATGTAATACTATAGTACGAATGGAACTAAAAGTCCCTATATTAAAGAGCATGTGCACTACTTTTTGGCAAAAAATCCAACTTCCATTCTCCGTTGTACCTAATTGACCCATTTTTGTAAATTAGTGGTCAAAATGTGATAACAACGAAAGTTAGTGTACTAAAATCAATCGCGGACAAAGTTAATGGACCCAAAAAATTTTTTTCCAATAAATAATATAACATATTATTATATTAAAATATCAAATATATTATAATATTTTAATTTTGATGTGTGGGGGTGCAAGAGCATTTGGCCAAAAAGAGATTATAAAGTCCAATCTGAACCCATCAGCTCATAATTAAGGTAGTCCACCAGAAGATTCTCAAACTCGACCCAAGATGAGGGCCCAATAAAACGCTTTAAGACCATAGGCCTGCCTTTAAGGCCCAATTAAAACAACCGAAGAGAAGGGAGGCGTCTCCAAGACGTAAGACTCCTTAACCTAGAAAAACTTCCTATAGAATAGAAACCCTTAAGTGAAAGGAGTCCTCCCTCAAGAAAAGATGTCTAGTTGTGCATTGATCAGCTAAAGATAAGACCAAATCACGCCTTATCCACACTTATCTTGCCCCCTTTTTCGAAGATACAAGTACAGTCCCCCAACGGGGACACCTTCCAAAATCTGAAAAACTACTCTCTACTCTTACTTTGTCTATCAACTTACGTTTTGACCATCACTTTCTCACGAATTTCTTACTCATATTTCAATTTCTCATTACGATTTATATTTTTCAATTGTTTATTCCTAAATTCGAAACTAACTTGAGAATCAAATTGCTAACGTGTTGTTTTACAAGTTCCCTTTTTTCAAGTTTTTTTGCTTAATCAGTCCAAGTCCATTATCAAGATCCAAGCCCATTGGACCCGTGGTAAGATTGCATGTATCAAAATTATTGTATAAATATAAACTACTAATTAGTTTAATAGTAATATAATAGATGTGCATAAAACTTAGCTAGCCTAAAGAGAGCCAAGTGATCCAAAAAGAAGAAAGAAACAAGAGGCTCGTATCATCCTAGAAGCCCCTAGAAGACCTGAAAGACGGCCTTGGCGGGTGCTCCCCAAAAAATAGATTGGGAAAGGGAGTAGGCTGAAGGCATTTCCCTACTCAAACCATGACCAAAGCCCAACAAATATTCGGTCTAAAAGGCCCACACACATGGCAGCCCACTCTTCTACGTGGCATCTCTTTAATAGGCACATTGGACCACATCAACCTTAGGAGAACCCCCCCCCCCCCCGGG
>NC_026151.1:5983684-5985361 GCF_000512975.1 Sesamum indicum
ACCCCCCCCCCCCCCCAGTGGCTAAAACCCCTCACAAGTGAGGGGTCTCCCAAGACCAAGTAAATAAGGAAAGACTCCCTAACAAGTAGAACTCCCTGACGACTAGGACTCCTTGCAGACAAGGAAAGTGCCCCCCAAGCCATAGACTCCTTGACAGCTTGGACTCCCTAGCGGTTAGGAGTCCTTGCTGATGAAGAGTCCTCTCAAACTAGGAATAAGGATTCAAAAGCACTTCTATCAGAAGATAAGACCAAACTATGGCTTATCAAAACGACCTTCATCCACTTTCTCCAAAAAAGGAGGAAACGTGCACACCCTACCAAAAGAGTGCACCCCCTGTATAAATACAGGTTTACTCTTCCATACTCAGGGCACTTCCAAACACCTTCATGAGACCCTATAACGTCTCTCTCACTTCACTTTCTCTCTAAATCATCTCTCTCACTCTTTAAACATTCTCTAAACACTCTACAAGCACATTATCACGTGTTCTTGCACTTTTTATCGACTTTATTCACCATAGATCAATTTCAATTATATTTATTTACTTTTTAGCTTTATTCCATCTCAAATTCAATACTAATTTGGGCGTCGGAGAGCTAACACCTTTTTTGCAAGTTCCCCTTTCAGGATTTGTATTCGCTTCGGTCCAAGCTTTGAGCATAGTCAATTGGACCCATGCATTTTTTGAATGCATAATTGGCATCGTCTAGTATAGATCTAAGATGTGAGAACAATGAAAGGAATCCACACCTCCTTGGAGGACTCTCTCGAAAGAATGGTTCCCTCACGCTAGAGGACCTCCTACAATTGATTACTACTTCTGTTAAAGGCCCAACTTTAGCGGTTCCATCATCATTGTTATTTAATTCTAATGTTCCAGTAATTCAATTTTTAATTGCAGGACGTACCCCTAGAAGAGCAAGCGAGCATCCTTCTCAGATTAAGCCCTGCCCTGAGGCAGGCATCCTCTTCCAAAAATCCTACACCCAGGTGGGCATCCTCCTCAGAAAATAAGCTCTGCCTCAAGGGGGTATCCCCCTCAAAAAATAAACCCTGCCTCCAAGCAGCCATCCCCCTCACTGAATAAATCTTCACATACCTACTTTCCTCAAGGATTATTTTTAATATTTTAACTAAATAATTTTGGAGGTTTATTTTACCACTTACGATGTGTTAACATAGGTTTGCTTGTAAGGATTTCACGAGGAAGACATCCCTCTCATATAAGGCCTATCTTCCACACAGGCACAAAAGCCCTGTCTTCCACACAAGCACCCCAACCCTCTTTCGGGCAAGCACTTAGGTCCTTCTTTGAGGGACTTGTAAGCTCTATCCTATCCAGGCACTTAAGTTCTCCGCCGTCGAGGCATCAGGCCTAGGAGGACCGCCCTTGGTGGCTAAAACCTCTCACAAGTGAGGGGTCTCCTAAGACAAAGTAAATAAGGAAAGACTCCCTAACAATTAGGACTCCCTGACGGCTAGGACTCCTTGCAGATAAGGAAGCTGCCCCCAAAGCCATGGATCTTTAGCAGCTTGGACACCCTAACGGTTAGGAGTCTTTATTGATGAAGAGTCCCCTCAAACTAGGAATAAGGATTCAAAAGCACTTCTAACAGAAGATAAGATCAAATTATGGCTTATCCAAACGGCCTTCATCCACTTTTTTCAAAAATT
>NC_026151.1:5985371-6028172 GCF_000512975.1 Sesamum indicum
GGGACACTCCCTATAAATACAAGTTTACTCTTCCATACTCAGGGCACTTCCAAACACCTTGATGAGACCCTCTAACGTCTCTCACACTTCTCTTACTCTCTAAATCATCTCTCTCACTCTTTAAATATTCTCTAGACTTTATTCACCATATATCAATTTCAATTACATTTATTTACTTTGTAGCTTTATTCCATCCCAAATTCAATACTAACTTGGCGTCGGAGTGTTAACGCCTTTTTTGCAGGTCCCCTCTTCTGGATTTGCATTCACTTCGGCCCAAGTTTTGAGTATAGTCCATATCAATTGGACCATGTGTCTTTTCAATCATCATCATCATTATTACTATTATTATTATTATTAGGGTAAAATACACTTTGCCCCCTGAATTGTTCATCATGATATCATTTATCACTTTAAACTAACAAACGTAACACTAACCTCTTTGGTTGGACAAAAGTGCCCCTTATGCCTTGAAAATTATATAATTTTCAATACATTTTAGTATTTTGCACATTAGATCATCACTAAATTATTTTTTAATTAACTTTTTTTAATAAGTGAAGAATTTACATTAAAAGTGGAGTATAAATTTATATATAGTAGATACATAATAAATATAATATAACCAATAACTCATATATGCTTCTTAAAAGAAATTGACAAATATATATTGATGTGTACGGTCCAAGAGCACTTGCCCCAAAAGAGGTTATGAAGCCCAAGCTAAGCCCCTTAGCCCATAAAGAAGGTTGCCCACTAGAAGATTCACAGATTTAGCCCAAGAGGGGGGCCGATTAAAACGTTTGCCAGAACACAGGCCCACCTTCAAGGCTTAGTTAAAACAACCTAGGAGAAAGGGAGGCACCCCCAATACTCAGAACTTCTTAACCTACAAGGACTCCCTACAGAATAGGAATCCTCATGTGAAATGAGTCCTCCCTAAAGCAAAGATGTGTTGTCGTACACTGATCAGCTAAAGATAAGACCAAATCACGCCTTATTCACATGTTTCTTGCCCCCTTTTTAGATATACAAGTAATTCGCAGAGTCAAAGGGGAGACGCCCCCTCTATAAACACTGGTACCATCCCCTAACGGGGACATCTTTCAAAAAATCTGAAAATTATTTTATACTCTTGCTATAGCTATCAACTTGCATTCTAACCATAATTTTCTCACGAAATTCTTATTTATCTCTCAATTTCTCATTATGATTTATTTCTATGATTATTTATTCTTAAATTCGAGACTAACTTGAGCATTAGAGTGCTAATGTGTTGTTTTGCAGGTTTTGTTTTCTTAAGATCTTTTGCTTAATCAGCCCAAGTCCATTCTCAAGGTCCAAGCTCATTAAATTCGTGCTAAAATCGCACGCATTATATATATATATATATATCCTTAACCAAAAGTTAAATATTTTAAGAAAAAAATAAATATATTTTATCATATTTTTGAAAGAAAATATGTTAGAAAATCGATATTTAGTTATTTATTTTTATCTAATAGAATAAATAGTTAATAACTTAATTTTATCACCAAATTAAAAAAATCTTTTCATGAAAATTTTTGTGTATTTATTGTTCTCATTTATTAGTTAACTTTGAGTCTGTGGAAAAAATAAAATGCAAACTATTTAACTACTAATTATATGTTACTTTATTATAAATAAAAAATATTTTTTATAATTAAGAAAATTTTAATTAAACTTAAAATGAAAAATTATTAAAAAAGAAAAAAATTTGAACTAAATAAATATATATATATAATATAAGGGCAATATTGTCTAAAAATTTAATTGCGGTGGTTAGTGTTACATTTGTTAGTTTAGGGTGTAATTGTTACATGACGAATAGTTTAGAAGGGCAAAGTGTACTTACCCTTATTATTGTTGTTGTTGTTGTTATGATCTGTAGATTAATTCATCAAAATCACCAAATTTTGACATAAATTTACAAGTAATAAAATAAATTGCATACTATGTATCTTGATAAAAATAAAAACTCACAAATATATATAAAAAATTATAAGTTAACTGTTAGGACTTGTCAATTTAAAAAAGTATAAGAGATTACAAATAGATATTAAAATATAGCATAAAATTTATACGTGTCATATTAAATAATTATTTTAAAAAATATTAAACCTCACTAAATTGTTGATTAAGCTTGTTTTTGTATAAAGATTAAATGTATAACTAAAAGTACCATAGTTTATTATTATCTAAAATTAAAATGTATGATATTGATTAATAATTATAATATATGATCAATTTTGAGTATAAAGTTTATAAATATTGAATATGAAATTAAACATATAAAAAATTTAAAAATAAAAAATATATAAAAATAGAAAAAGCTCGTGAGCTTATAAACAGAATATACTAAACTTAAGCTCAAACTCGAACTAACTCAACTAGACTCGAAAAATTCAAGCTCCAATCAAACTTAAAATCGAACCGACTTACGAAACTCGCGAGCCGGCTCAACTACCCCTAATTTCAACAACCATTACCGTGAAGTTTGACTTAATCCTACCACTACCAAGATTAAGTATTGGCAGCATAGCTGGCAATTTCATCATGGTCCTCAGCTTCTAGTGTACTTGAAAAAAAGAAATTTTTTAAAATTTTTAGCCACATATATCCTCATCACAATTCTCTTTTGATTGTGTTGAAGTTTAATCCATCTTAAAATTCAAGTCACTCCCTATTAGATTTGAATCAATAACTTCTTGGTATTCAAATAACTTATTGCAAGATAACATTATCTTCTTGGAAAATTTTGACTCAGATTCGATTCGATCAAATTTGAATCAATCACACAATAAGTGTATTAAAATTTGAACCAATCATATAACAAGTGCAATACACTTACCGTATAATTAATGTACAATTTAAGAAAATGACCAATCACTTAACAAATATGATACACTCACTCTGTACTATAAGTACCCCTTCCATTTCTAGTTAATTTACTGCCATTCTTATCTATCTCTTGAGTTTGTCCAATCTCTTGCTTGAAATTTGATTTGACCGCTTAAGGATTCTGATTGAGACAGTACTTCTAATAATGCGTTTACGTCGAACTCTCAAAACATTTTCGTTTGAAATTTGAATTGACCGTCAAAGAATTTTGACTGGGACAGTACGTCCAACGATGTGTTCATGTCGAACTCTTCAATCTGTTGTTTGAAATCTGATTTGGCTGTGGAAGGATTTTTACTGGGACGGTACCTCTAACAATGTGTTCCTGTTGCAAGCGTAACCGAACATCTCTCGTTATTAATGATTCAATTGAAACAACCTTAACTTGAGTATGTATACATATTCTAAGCAGTAGTACAGACAAATTTCCTGATTAAGCAAAGAACTAATGATTTCAAGAATTTCGATAGGTACAACAAAGTAAGTGAAGTTTCAAGAGAGAACCTATAGCCTATAGCACAATCCTTTTCCAGAACCAGTGTTTCTTCCACAAGAAAACCATCTCCTCAATGGGAACGCCTTTCGTCTCGGGTAAGAAGAAGTAGACGAAGATAGTCATGACCGTAATCCAGCCAGCGAAGAAGAGGAAAATTCCAAACTTGAAAGCACACAGCAGGGAGAGGAAGGATTGGCCTATTATGAACGTGAAGAAGAGGTTAACCGCCACTGTTATGCTCTGACCCGCTGATCGTACCTCTAATGGGAATATCTCGCTCGGCACCGTCCACCCTAGTGGCCCCCAAGACCACCCGAAAGCTACGACGAATAGGCAGATGACCACCACAACTAGCACTGAGAACGCCTTGGAGAGTTCCTGGTCACCGTGGAATTTTAGCCCCAGTATGATTGAGACTATCACCTGTGTTTGATGGATGAGTTAAATCGTCAATCCAAGAGCAGATATATAAGAAACAAAGAACAGTTTGTTTGTTACCTGACAAATAATCATTTGTATTCCTCCACTAATCAGCAGAGCTCTGCGGCCCAACTTATCAACCGTTGCGATGGAAATAAAGGTGGACGAAGCAAGAACAGCGCCCGTTAAGGCTGAGGAGTAGAGAGAAGCGTTCCCTCCGAATCCCATGCTCTGGAATAGCACTGGTGCATAGAAAAGAATAGAGTTTATGCCTGTGAGTATTTGAAAAGTCGGCATGAAGATGGCCATCACGAGCACCGGACGGTTCCGTCTCTCAAGGATGTTTCTGAAAGGATGCTCAACTGTTTTTGCAAGCTCACTTGCATCAATTATGTCCTGCAGCTCAGCATGCACGTCGGTTGTGCCTCTGATCTTCTCTAATACCTCTTTACCCTTCTTTTCAAATCCTCTTTCAATTAAGCTGTTTGGTGTTTCGGGCAGTAGGATTCCGCCTACCGTCATCAGCGTAGCCGGTACTGCTGCAAGCCCAAGAGAGAGTCTCCACCCCCATGGCTGGAGCTTCTCCGTCCCATAATTTATCATGTTTGCAGTGAATATCCCTAGTGTTGTTGCCAATTGGAACATCATATTCAGGGCCCCTCTAAGATGAGTTGGTGCCAGTTCTGACAAATACAGCGGAACTGCCTTTGGGAGCAGAGAAAAATGGAGCTAGCAGGTTACTCTAGTTTGCAAGACAAAACGCACCCCAAACAGAGAAAATCACAATTATATCTACCTGGTTGCCAAATCCAATGCCGAAACCAAGCATAATCCGACCTAAATTGAGCATGGGAAGATTAACGGCAGAAGCATCAAGAGCTGCTCCAATCATGAAACTGATGCCACCAGCAATTATACTTCCACGACGGCCATAATTCCGTGTGATGGGCGACGCCACAAGTGACGCCACCAGACCAGCCAGATAAAGCGACGACGTGAATGCTGCTAGGCCCTGATTGTTGTACTTGCAGTAATTGTTCTCATGAGCATGCTTCTTGCTTCTGTACACTGTTGGGAAGAATTTCTTAAGAAATCCATCCATTGATGTAACCCCTCCTGTTCAACAATGCATAAATACTCCATCAGTTTCTCTGTTTTAGCCGTTCCATGCCACCATTTGAGTATTAAACTGTAGGGTATCACAAGAACATGTAGATATTTCACTTCATGGAATCATCATATATACATCTAATAATTTACAACACAATTTGAATCCCATTAGGCATTGACCAAGTTGGAAGCAATAATTTTTTTCCTTTCATTCATGCCCATATGGCTCGTTTGCGTATAATCCCTTGTTCCGTTGCCAGGTTTGTTGTCCCTGATAAAATCACGACGTAATACTTCTTTATCTCATGAAATGAGGGTTTATGGATCCAATTCTACTTAAATGGATAGATTCAATTATTTCTCGTACGGGTCAAAAAATCCTTATATCTACGCAACAAGATAGAAAACATTAAACGCTGGTCATCGATAGAAAATGTAGGATGCTGTTATGTTCAATCAACTTAAGCAAACTCAAGATAACTTACTGCATCAATCCAAAGACACGAGGCCGTATTGTATATCTTCTACTTCTAGTACTCCCCCCCACCTCACTCCAGTACCCCATATACACAAATACATGCACTTGTTTTCAGACAGAAGACAACTCTCTCCTTGCTTTTACATCTGTATTGATTAAGCTACTCCTGAAAAGTCAATATAGGCTGCACCAAACTCATTTGAGACTGTTCTTACAAATATTTACAACTTCTTCCTCAATTACATCGGATGAGTCGTTAAAGGGGTGTAATAGCTGCTACCTTTTTGATAAAATAAGTCGTGGAAAAAGTTGTAAGTTACGTAAGAGGAGTGTTAGAACACAAAAGTTAAAACCAAAAAAAAAGTTAAATCAAAGTTGGAATGTCCGAAAAAACAGCTTAATTTTTACAACTGCTTACAATTTTTAACTGAAATTAACATAATTTAAGTTCTTCAAAAGCAGAAGCAGTGGAACAAAAACACTTGTCTTCAGCTTATTTTCAAGAACAAACTGAAACATGGAGCCCAGAAGCAGTTGAAACTTTCATCATTCATTAATCATCATCACAGTCCAACACCTTCAGATGAATCATCTTCTGACTTTCTCTTCTACTGTTCATCTCCCAGTACCCTCATTATCCTTTCTTCTAACTTAGCCTATGCAGCTGAAAGAGCTAATAACTTGCACAAACACACATACAAGACAAGAAAAACAAGCACCTGAAATTCCAATATCATAGCCGAAGATTGAGCCACCGAGAGCGGCAACAAGACAGGCGACGATCACATACGCAGTGACTCTTCCCTTGTACTCGGCAGCCCTCTCCGTGGCCACTCCCGTTGGCCCGAACGACCCGCCCGCCATGGCAGCTGCCCTTTCCTCTCAAATATTCTTTGGCCTGAGGAGGAGGAGACGGTTGTTTTAACTATCTGAGTTCTGCAGCTCTGTACCACCACAGCAACAAGTCAATATATGTTGTACACCTCGCAATTGACTTATCATTAAGGTCGTGTTTGGCTCAAACTTATTTGAAATATTTTATAATATATTTTAAGAGTTTAAAGAGATTGTTTTATTTTAAAATAAACTCTTAAATTATTTGGGTCAACTAAAATATCGAGTGTTTTCTTTTTTCGTAATAAATTCTTCATATTATAATAAGGAATAATTACATGCATTTTTTTTAAGATTTAGTATAATTACTCGTAGGTTTGAAAAATTATATTTTGTATCGCTGAGGCTTGTTTTCATCTAATAAATAGGTCCATCTGTTAGTTAAAATATATTGAATTTGTTGATATTGTAACAAAAAAATAAATTAAAAGTAAAATTTACCTTCAATTGCCTTATTAATGACTTATTGCAAATCAAATAAAGGATAATTTGAGCATAAAAGTATTTATTTGGCTTATAATAAATCATTGGGGATTTAGGATTTTTTTGTTAAAATCATTAAATTTGATAAATTTTAACTAATTGAGGAACTTTATTTGTTAAATAGAGGCAAATTTTGAAGTATTAAATATAACTTTCTAAATCACAAGGAGTTTACGTGTAATTTATCAAACTTTAAGAAAAAAAAGTATAATTATTCCTTACAATAATGACCAAAAGAACTCGTCAAATTATTAAAATTTAAATCATATAAATGGGTATTTTTTCTTTAAGAAAAAATGACAATTAATGAATGATAAAAATAAAATATTAATGTAATTTATCGAAGTATTTTTGTCTATTGAATTTTAAGATTAAAAAACTTAAAAAGATCTTATAAAAGAATATGGGTTGAACTTATTTTTTTAAAAAATAATTTTTAAAAATTTTAAAATTTTGTAAACTCTTTTAAAAATATTTATCGAACAATATTATAGTATTCGTAAACACAAAATATCTTATAAATATTTTTAAAAAAATTGGGAACTTGGTCAAATAGCAATGATATGGACATGGACAAGTTGCATATATTTTTGTGATGCTGACAGTTTTGTATCAACGTATTGGAATGAGGTCCATTAGATGGGGGAAGGGGAACTATCATTTCCTTTTGACCTAATCCAACTCATATTGCATAACAAATTACTTGTTGGGATAATTATATTTTTTTTAAAAAATTTGATATAATCATACGTAGATATTTTATAATTTAAAAAATTATATTTAATACTTTTGAGGTTTGTTTTCGTTTAATAACTAAATATTTTTATTTGTTAAAATTAATCAATTTTACTAATATTAACAAAAAAGTTTAAAAAAAAATTATATTTACCCATGGTTGGTTTATTACTAATTTATTGCAAGTCAAATATTTTTTTTTATAATCAAATTATCCTTATATATTTCGGTGTGTTAATGCATGTGATGAGGTATATCTTCACCGTTTTAAGGGTAGTTTAATCGTAAAAAAATTGTTTGACCTGCAATAAATCAGTAATATATCAATCGAGACTAAATATCAATTTATTCAATTTTATTGTTATATCAATAAACTCAATAAATTTTATCTAATTGAGGGACTTATTTGTTAGACGAAAATAAATATCAAGATGCTAGATGCAATTTATCCCTCAATTGTATGATTATTAGGATTAATCACACTTAAATTCTATTTAAAAATATAAAATTCCACTTTCTCATATTTTTTTTTAAAAAGAATTACACTTAAACTCTCTTCGAAAAAGTTCATTGTTTAGACCTGACCCCATTTCATTAGAATTTGGATGAAAAATGATGACATTAGCAAAAAATATATATATATAAATTTTCAACTTTACTCATTAATGTTCCTATGTATAAAGGAATAAATATATGATGTTAACCTCACTCACTCCATATATATATAATATTTTATTTATTTCTAAGTACAAAAATATACATAAAAATATTAAACACGGGATAAAATTAAATATTTATGTATTTTGTTTTTTTTGCATACATCAATATTTTCCGTCCAAACTCTAATAGAAGGGGGTTAAGTGTAGACGGATAACTTTTGAATGGGATGTAAGTATAATTTCAAGAAAAAAAAATTGAGAAAAAAAGTTTAATTTCAAATTTTAGAAGGAGTATAAGTGTAATAAACCCAAATTATAATAATAGTATATGTTTATCACTTTTTGAAAATTGTACATGATTGCATAATAATTGATGCTCATCGGTAATCACATAATTGCTTGGGATTTACTTAGAATTATCTTGGATGCCCTCATTTCTAGGCAATTTAATGAGAACATATTTATTAAAAATCCGTAATACATGTGGGGATAACCCTACATCAATAATTAATCTATATTATGTTCAGTTAAATAATTAGAGCATCCTCCTCCTAAAATTTAATTTCTTCCCAAATTTTAAAAAAATTACATAAAACCCTTAAAATTTGTTATGATCTAACTGGACCCAATCAGTAATGACAGCAAGGGACTTTGCTGATGTGGGCAAAAAGAAATTGAATAAATATATATATATATTCCATTTTAGTTGACTAATTGAAATATTTGATAATTGTGTAACATTGATTAAAGTTTGACACAAATGCTGCAATATACTTCCCTAAAATTCCAAAAAAAAAAATACATATAAGGTCATTAATATAAATTTTGAAACTATAATTTCGGGGTGACTTATAATTTTATCCTCATATGGTAGCATCAATACTATGGTTTAATGAAATTTATCTCCCTGTGATTTTGTAAATAAGTAAATTACTCCCCTATGAAAAATAAAAGCAATTTATTTCCCTGTAATTTTCAAAATTAAGCAATTTACCTCCCTGACTAAGGATTATTCTGGAAACAAAGGTGAAAGAAGCGTTGGCTTCAACTTGGAGATAAAAACACTTCCTTCTTCCATGCGGCAACCAGCGACCATAAAAGTAGTAATCAAATCAGACGATTGCGGGATGAGGATAATAGAGTCTTTTTTAGGATAAGAAGGGGATTCAGCGGTTAACTAAACAGTACTTTGGAGAGATTTTTGGTTCTTGCCATCCATGCTCTAGAGATGTGGAACGAGGTACCAGATTTGTATCAATCAAGGTGGACGACGGCATGAACCAGACTCTTTTGCAGCCTTACACTGAGGAGGAAATCTGAAAAGCAGCCCTTCCGAATGACCCCTTTCAAACCCCCTGGTCCGAAAGATATGTCTTTGATTTTCTATCAATTCTATTGAAAAAATATTAAATCGGATGTCAGATCTTTTGTTCTTAACTTATAAATAATTGCATTCTTGACCCCTCACATAACAAAACTCAAATTGTGCTTATACCCAAATGCAGAAATTCTGAAAAGCTTTCTCAGTTTAGACCCATAAGTCTGTGCAATGTGATATACAAGATTGCCTCTAAGACAATTGCTAACAAAAAAAACCCCTCCTTGACCATATTATCTCTCAAAACCAATCTGTATTTGTACCCGGTCGTCTCACTTCTGATAACATTCTTATTGTTTACGAAATCAATAACTTCTTAGGACCAGATATGGGGGGATAAATGTCATTCAGACATCAAAATGGATATTAGTAAAGCGTATGACAAAGTAAAATGGTGTTTCCTTGAAAAGATGCTTGTTAAATTAGGCTTTGATCATTGCTTTGTTAGCTTGATTATTCCCTGTGTAACTATTGTTTCTTACTCATTTCTTTTGAATGGTGGTGAGTTTGGTTCCCTTTCCGCATCGAGAGGATTTCGTAAAGGAGACCCTCTTTCCCCTTATCTATTCTTGTTGTGTACAGAAACTTTTAGCTCATTGATATAAAATGCAGAACAAGCGGGGGAAATCAAAGGGGTCTCTGTCTGCAAGCGGGCGTCGAGCATGTCCCACCTATTATCTGCAAATGACACACAGATCTACTGCCAGGCTACTCATTCCTCTATCATCTCTATAAAAGAACATCTTGGAGACCTATGCTAAAGCATCCGGTCAGATGATTAACTACAACAAATCATCTATCGTCTTGAGTAAGAATTCCTCGGACACTTTGAAAGATACACTTCCAGCATTATTGGGGCTTCAAAGAGAGGATCAACAGAAGCTTTATCTAGTCTTACTAACAGTGGTGGGGTGATTAAAGAAAGGTGTTTTCTCCTACTTACGTGATAGGGTTTGGCAATGAATTAAAGGATGGTCCGAAAATAACTTATCTCAAGCAAGTAAAACTACCATGATACAATCAGCATTACAAGCCATACCCACTTTGCGATGAGCGTTTTCGCTCGTTAAAAGCTTTCAACTTGGCAATGCTTGCCAAACACCTGTGGTGATTACTAATGAAACCTCGATGTCTCTTGTCACAGGTTCTCAAGCCAAAAACACTATCCTTCCTCATCTCCTTCGGAAGCTAAAGTGGGTCACAAACCATCTCTAACTTAGCAGTCAATTATTAATTCTAAGGAGATCATCACAGTTGGCAGCAGATGGAGTGTTGGTTCTGGCACTTCAATTAAAATATGGAAAGATCTATGGTTGCCCTGTCCCGGTACCTTCAAACCTATCACCTCACCCTTGAAGGCCTTGACCAAACTGTTGTTGCAGCGATGATTGATCCAGATGCAAAGGAATAGGACAGACAAATCATTAAAAACATCTTCAACCCAGAGGATCATGATATGATACTCAAAATTCCCATAGGGTGAGAATCTTCCTAGATACTCGTTGTTGGCATTACGCACAGAATGGTCTCTTCTTGGTTTGCAGCGCATACTTCCTTGCATTTGAATTGCTAAACTCTTAATCTTCTAGTACACGGTCTAATGATTCTTTTAATGCTCGCTGGAAAACCATTTGGAATATAAAACTACCTCCTAAGTTACGTTTACTCGGTTTGAAACTTGCTTTAGATGCTTTCCTACATGTACTAATCTTGAATAGAGATTAAGGTCAATCTATTTCGCTGGCCCCTTTTGTGGAGAAATGTAAAGAAGCAAGAAGTTGCAAGATATGAAAGGCAGATGCCATAGCTGTATAATATTTCTTCATAACAGTGTACAACTCCAAGAAGGAGAAAAAAATTAGCAGAAAAAAGTTACAGAGATGAAACATGTGTCAAGCCTTTTAAGACTAAGGAGTTAACTAACAAGAATAGATTAACTCCCTTTAACTAATCCAACTAAACATACAAAAGAAGTGCGGGTGCGAGTGCAGTTAAATGCTATTGACACTCCATTCTAGCTATGGTAACGACAACAAGTGGACGAAGAAAAGCATCTTTTGAGATCTTCCATACTGGGTAATGCATCTGATCCAACACAACCTTGATGTCATGCACACTGAAAAAAATATGTTTGACAATATATTCAACACGATCATGGACATCAAGGACAAAACGAAGGATAATTTGAATGCAACAGGGATTTGATATTTTATTCCAAGCATAGGCTAGACTAAGCTTGATGCCACCAAGCTACATGAGTTAGAAAACGATGTTTCCATCATATTGTCCAACCTTGAGAGGATATTTTCTCCAACTCTTTTTTTGCCTTAATAGAGCACCTCATTGTTCACCTGTCGTATGAAGCTTGCGTAGAGGGGCCAGTGCAGTACAGGTGGATGTATTCATTTGAAAGGTTCCTATGTGAGTTGAAGAAAAAGGTGAAAATAAAGTACATGTCGAAGCATCAATTGTTGAGGCATACATTATCGAGGAAACCAACTTGTTTTCTTCACAGTACTTTGAGCTGGGCGTGCTATCCAAACAAAGCATGCCTCGTAGAAATGATGAGCGCACGAGTAGCGATAATGGTATCTAGGTGTCTACTTTTAAATACCCTGATTGGGCTAGTGGTGCATCAAAGAAGAAATGGCTAACGACACATCATAATAAAATATATTTGCATTTATCAAACTAATTATGCTCGATTTATATATAAGTTAATTAAAACCTCTTTAAAATTAATTTAATTAATAATCATACCAAATTGAAATACAAACAAAATTATCCAAACTTAATAATTATATAAATAAATTTTAACATTAATACATTTAATTCCTTATTTACATCCCTAACTGGTCCCATTTTTGGTATAACAAGTTAAAGAGCATTAAGTGTGGTACTAGGTAAGCATATTCAAGGCGCCATTTACAAGTTGCACATGGAGATGGAATAGTGGTAGGTGTGGCAGACGAGTCGAGCCGATCCGCGGTTTTTTTTTTATTTTAAATGTTCATATGTTTAATTTTATATTCAATACTTTATCAATTTATACTCAAAATTGACCATATATTATAATTACTAATTCAATATCATACATTTTATTTTAGATAATAATAAACTATGATACTTTTATTTATATATTTAATCTTTATACAAAAACAAATATAACAACAACTTAGTACATTATAATATTTTTGTAAAAATAACTTTTTTAATATGACACATATAAATTTTATGTTATATTTTAATATCTATTTGTAATCTCTTATATTTCTTTAAATTGACAAATCCTAACAATTAACTTATGATTCTTTATATCTATTTATGAGTTTTATATTTATGAAGATACATAATATGCATTTTGTCATTTATTTTCTTACTTATAAATTTACGTTAAACTTTTGTGATTTATATGAATTAATTTAAAGAGCATAATAATAATAATAATGTTAGTGATGATGATGATGGTTGAATAAGTTTAATTATTTTTATTTCTATTTTATTATATATATTTAATGAGATCAACAAGTTTAATCAATAATTTAATAAATTTTAATATTTTTTTAGAATAATTATTTAATATGATACATATAAATTTTATGTTATATTTTAATATCTATTTATAATCTCTTATACTTTTTTAAATTGACAAGTCCTAATAATTAACTTATAATTTTTTTTTCTAATATCTATTTATAAGGTTTATATTTATATCAAGATATATAGTATGCAATATATTTTATTACTTGTAAATTTATGTCAAAATTTGGTGATTCCTATGAATTGATCTAAAGATTTTATTATTATTGTTTTTGTTGTTGAATAATTTTAATTATTTTTATTATCATTTTACTATATATATATATATAATGAGATCAATCACTATTTTTTACTTCGATCTAAGATATTCGTTTCTTAAATACTTTTTGCATACAATAAGATTGACAACTTTTAAAAAATAACTTATGTTTATTTTTTTATTATATTAATAGCTATACAAAATTATGTGCAAGTATTTTGATAATTTAATGTATATATATTTTTTAAACTTTTGCTAATTATATCACTACTAATTAATTGGTAGTTTATATTTATAACAAAAAATTAAAATATTATACTATATATTTAATATTTTCTATGATTAAAATAATAATATATAGTATTTATTTATAACAATATAATTTTATTAAAAATATATTCTTTTTTTCTCTTTCTTTCTCACGTCACAACTCTTTCTTTCTTTCTCCCCCAAATCACGACCGACACTCACCTTTCTTTCTCCCCCAATCTAAATCCTAAAACTAGCCCTAAACCAACTATTGCAAGCCTCCAATCCATATACCAGGGAACGAGGAAGACGATTGCTGTTGTCGGTACTCAGGACTCGGCCAAGTAAGATCTTGAACAGGGTTGCTATTTCTTCTCGTATTCTTTCTCGTATTCTTGTTTTCTGTATATAATTTGTTTGTCTTTTGAATGTTTCTGGGTGTTTAAGGCTGTTGTTAGGAACAGTTGATGCTTATTATGGTTATGGGTGACTGAGTGGAATCATAAACTCTTCGAATTCGTGCATTGATTTGTTGTCTGCAATGAAGCGTCTGTGGAAATGGGTTTTCGTATTTGTTTGGAAGCTTCGATTTTGAGTTCAATTTGTTGGGGTTTCACTTCAAGAATTTCTTAACTGTTTAAAAATCTATGTGTTTTCGGAGTTTCTTGGTTTACTTGTCTTCGGGATTCGATGTGTGGTAGCTGCTGTGGTTTATATGTAAGATTTATGTGTTCTTCAGGTTTTCTCTTTCTATTTTTTATAGTTAGAAGTAAAGAAGAAAGTGAAAGATGGATTAAGATGATGGAGTGCTGTAGACAGCCTATCGGGCTTGGGCTGAGATTGAGCCAAAATAAAAAAAAAAAAATGAGCTCGCGCTAAATGGTCGAGTTCGGCTCGAGCTCCACTCATTTACACCCCTAGTTATGCACATTGCGCTCAACAAATTACAGCAAAACTATACTACTAAAATTAGGCCAAGCAACACCGAAAAAATTGCAGCACTTCTTATTTTTCTTCACTTGGTTTAATCGTAAGTTTGTTTAATTAGTTCTGATCTCTTAGTAATTTTAGAAAATGTGAAGTAGCAGCTCAAATTCACAAATTTCATGTGCATCATGCCAACGATCTAAGTATTATGAGGAAAATTGTTATGGAGCAAAATGTAAATATAAAGTAAGGCGACGATTCAGACCTCTTGGGCAACAAATAATTCCGGGAGGCAATGCAAGTTATGTTAATTGGGATGTAAGATACTAATATCTTTTATATTTATATTTATATTAGTTTAAAAATAGATAATTTTTTTATGTACAATTGCATAAACTGGGTGGATGCAATTTTTCAAGATGGACTGAATATGAAATGTCAAAAAGAATTGAAAATTGCACAAGGACGATATCTCAAGTTTTTACTCCCCTGAACATGGGCTAACAACTCTATCCGCACACAAAGCGTGTTGTTGTCTAATCCACAATTTAAAAATAGTTAGATGAGTTATAAACTCATTATCATGCCTATACAAAGAGCTTAATATGCTCTAGTATTCAGTTGGCATTAGATGACTCCCCATTGTCCGTAGTAAAAGTGAAATTATTTGAAGATGATTTTCCTAGAGAAGATTGCATTCCCAAATCTGATATCTTGTTTTGTATCTACATACTTAAACAATGAATCACATTATATTATATTAGTGAAAATAAGAATTCAGAAGTTGATGTAAGCATAAAGAATATTAATGACAGTTGTTATATTTTAAAGTTTCATAACTCTGTTAGTTTTTATTTGAATTATATATTAATGTATTTATAACTCCTTGTCTTCATACTTGCATATATATGTTACAATCTCATAACTTCTCATACAATAATACAAATTTTAGAAATAATATAACTCTCATTATTGTTATAAATATATATGTTACAATATGTAATTTTGATTATAATTATTGTGGTTACAAAGTAACAATCCATTAGTTGGATGTTTCAAATTTTAGAACTCCTACTTTCATCTCCCTATAAAATGAGCTTTTCTACTAAAAAATTGTCACACAATTACATCGTAAAAATTCTACACTTCTCTACTTAATATTGTTTCTATTCATTTTATACTTATATTTTGAAGGCAATTTTAGTTGTTAAGTTCATTAGTCTCATTGTGTACGTGCATACGGCAGGAGATCTTGTTGTGAGTTTTATGGGCTTTATCTTGGAGTAGTGACATATTGTTAGCACCTGACATAGTGAAGCATCACTGCTTTGGACAGCAACTTTGTCATGACTCCCAAAAGGCCTAGCATTCCTCTCTTATATTATATTATGTTTGTACATATAAATATTCATTTTATTCAATTCATTCTTTTGATTATTTGTTATCGATTATAGTAATTGACTAACTGTGTATTATTTGTGGATTTATAGGAACATAAATCAAATTTACAACAATAGTAACAATACAAATTAAAACTTGATATGAGGATTTGACTTCTAAATCACTTGTGTTCTTTCACCAGCCACAGTGTCATAAAAATTGAGTAATGCTTTTGTGCAGAAATTGAAGGATTATTATATTTTTCCCACTAAAATTAAGATTAGAAAAAGAAAAATTTAAATAAAAATGATTAAAGGAAATATGAACATAACAAAGCTGACAAAAATTAGGACATCTCTACTACATTTTGTGTACCAATTCTATTGGCATATGATGGTGGAATCTACAAAAAATAAATGTTCAATTAGTACACCAAGACTAGTGCTATGCATTTGACGACTTTAAATATATTTAGTGGACCATCCTGCATTTGAGGCTTAAATCTGCGCATTGTAGAGAACCTTACTCCACTTTGATTTCCAAGCCCACATTGTGGACCAAGAGAGCTGCCTCCATCCGCCTGCATCTCTTTCTTATCTCCAAGCTTGCCTCTGCTACCACGTCTTCCTCGACCTCCAAGCTTGCCTCTACCACCACTTTCTCCCCTGCCTCTGTCACCAATTTCATTAATTGAAATGATTGTGTGGGCACTAGCGGTTCTCTAAAAGAAGTAATTTCAGGTGCACTGCCACTTGCCTGGAATAAAGCTAACAAATGATTAGGGGTAAATTATATTTTTCCATCCGAACTATAACTGTTTTTTCACTTTGACATTGAAACTTTTTTCGTGTACCTTACCATCTCAACTTTGCGAATTTGCACTGTGCCATATACGACCTTTTTTTTTTGTTGATTTTCCTACTGAAAAAACATCACATGTTGTGCATATGTGGAAAATATCACATCACTCTTAAATATCACATGTTCACTGTATGCGATATTTTCTCAATAAAAAATTGGTTGGAAACAATTATAAATGGCAAAGTGCAAAATTTTGTAAATTTGAGATGGTAAGTTAATATAAAAAACAGTTTAGATGCCAAAGTGTAAAAAGGGTCATAATTTGTATGGCAAAATGTAATTAACCCAAGTATTAGTTGGTACGTAAGAGTGAAATTAGAAAACTATATAAAATACATTACCTTGATTGTTTTTCTTGGTTTTGTTGGACTTTTTCATGAGTTGTATCTCCATAATTGGAGGAATACTGAATGCTTCCTTTCTTTGTAACTCTGCTGGCCATACTTATTTCATCAATTTCTTTCTTTTAAGCTTTCTTGGTCTACTAGGTTGTTTTCTTAATGGAGAAGTAATTCATGTGATCATCATATTCATAGCATGCTGGTGATGATTGGGAATGGTCTCAACAAGATGTATTGTGCAGCTGTAAACAAGCTATACATGTTAACTGAATAGTAAGGGTTATCAAAGTCCCCTGACTCCTGTGTTCTATCAAGATTGCAGAAGTAGCGTGTGCACATAGGATTCCAGTCAAATCCCGTTCCCTACAAGTGAACACATTTTTTTCAAGTCAACAACCCATGAATTAGATCCTGAAGTGACTTCCCACAACCTATCAGTAGCAGGTAAGATTCAAAGTCTGTTTTCTCTTGGTACAATCCACCTTCTGTGGATTCTTGGACAAAAATTTCCATTATACTTGTTTATTCACTGTCTCTTTTGTTGAATTCTGCACATGAATTGTCCTTTCAAAGATTCTATCATGATAAAAATTTGACATTCTCTAGCTTTCATGTCGCACTTAGGCTTAGGTGACATAAGATACTTGCACCATTGATAAGGTGGAATATCCCTCTACCATTCAGGAGCTTATGTTGAAATAAACTTAATTTGATTCATTTTCTGGTTGAATCCCTCTAAAGTTGGTTGCTCCACACATCAAATCTTACAAGGTTTTGTCCTTGAACCTGAATTTAAAGCTAGCATACTAGTGTCTAACATAATACTTGTGATCTGGAAATGGCATGAGAGTTTGGAAGCTTGCAATTTTGTCTATCACTAATTAAAGTACATTTCATTAGGTCAGAATTCCCAAATAATGAAAAAAACAATTCGAGAACCAACTCCGCCTATCTATCACACTCACATTCAGCCACAGGCACAACCAAAAGGAAACATTTGATTGTTATCATCTCCACCAATTGCAAACATGAGTTGTCCACCAAAACGCCCTTCCGGAAAGCAAGCATTTAGGCTTATATAGGTCTACAACCCTCAATAAATTCCCTTTTCCATGCATCATACACAACAAACAACCTTTTGAATCTAGGTTGCCTATACAAAGGAAGGACCCTATACCTTAATAACTGCAGTGGAACCAAGGTTTGTTTTCAATATTATTTTGCAATAATTCCTCATTTTTTAACATAACTTGTGCATGTTTCCTTGAACAACCACAACAACTACAAATGTTAGAAAAGACAAAAAAATTTTGGAAATGAAAACACCAATATAATTCTTTGACATTGAATCGGACAATATATGAGACCATGGAAAATGAGTCCACAAAAACAAACAAACAGTCTAAACTTAATTAAATAGAAAAAACAAACAAAAATTAGGAATTGAGACCACCAAATAAACATTCTAACCAGAATTTCTAATTTCAACCAGTAATGAAAAGTATAACAAAAAAAAAAAAAAAACTGACTTTGAAAAATTTTGCTGCTTAAAATCTCCATCCCAAATGTTAATTGCTTAACATCATCTTTAACATTGAATCATTCAATCATAGTAGCTGCCTTGTTTTAAAGTGTAAAGTCTCAGATATTGGATTTTTTTCTCAAGTGACAGACAGGTCTTCTCTTCAACATCAACTCGACTTGCTATTGAAGTCTTTTTTCTTCTCCCCTCAATTTACAGAACTCGTAGTTTGTGAACCACAATTTTCTGTTTCATTTGACTAAAACAAGGCATGTTTGGGCTGATTTCTTTCCATATAAAGAGCACAAATCTTATGCGTCCATTAACCAAAAATATGTCAGTGCCACATTAGTCACACTCAAACAGTATTATTACCACTGTTTGATATACTTGAAGGATTATAAGTGTAATCAACCCTTCAACATATAAATGAATCTTTAGTTTCGATTCCACCCAACAAAACCGTTGATACCGAGAAGTTTAAGCAAACATTTGAGAAGATTCCATTTATATCCTTCAATGTCTCTCTCATTATGTTCCATATTTTCTCCTTTTAATTATAAGAGATCCACATCTATTTATAGATTCCCCAGTATTAGTCATCTAGTTCATGAATCAATCAGCATTAAGAATGTCAACGGGATAGGTTCAAGAGAAGTTTAACTGGACCAGAATTTTCTGCACTTATTTTAATTGGACCCAAAATCCACGTCAACTTGTCTTTGTACCTAGTACCCACCCCACCCCATGTCGCCTCCGCTACAGTTGGATCGAGAGTTGCCCTGTCCAACAGGTGTAACCCGAAAAATCCTATTAAATCTTCTTTTTTATTCAATTAATTATTATATTTTTTTTAAAAAAGATTATTATTTGAAATATTATTAAAATACTATTATATATTTTAAATATAATTATATGTAAATGAAAATAAATAAATTAAATATATTGGCAAAGATCATCCTGACAGAGGCTCGGGTCTGATTTTGTACGAAAACCCGAGATTCACATGGAATTCAATAGGGTTCTTATATAACTCACCTCCCGCTCCGGACTCAGTGCCACTCGTATGTCGTATCTTGTAGCAAAGCATCATGCACATGTGCAATACAAATTCCCTAACGTACAACATTACTTCTTACTCAACTCTGCACCAAATCGCAGACGGTCATTCCTCCAGTTTCCCAAACCCGTGGATTTCCTTTGGTCTCTCATTCTTGCATCCAGGCGAAGCAAAAGAATAAACCAAGAAAGAGCCTCGTGCACCGCCTTCCCCACACACTGTATTTTTACATACACCTGGTTTGTGTCTACATCCGTGCAGGACAATTATTCATGGGTGGGAAAAGTCGGAAAAAGTTGAATAAATCGAATAGCCGTCGCCCGAATTCCGGCAACCGCGCCCTTTTTGTTGAAGGTGGATTGTTGTCTGATTGGTCTGCCTTCAGTTCTCCTCCGTCCAGAGGTATGTGTCACACGCTGAGTTGTTTGGTTATTCACTAGGTTAATAATTGTTCATGGATACGTCTTATTTTATTTTAATGATTCTCTTGTTTAGGGAGGAAACACAATAATGGAGGAAGTAGGGATTCAAGATCTGGGGCTGGAAAAGGGACCAATTATGATTCGAAGTCCGGGTCAGTTTCGGGTCAGAGAAGCGATACTTACAAGAGTAGAGGGAATGCAATTTGTTACCTGTATCCCCAGGTATTTAGTTGTTTCGATTCACTGAAGTGGTTGATTTGACTACGATCTTTTTTGTTTTTGTTCTTTTCCAGCTTTGTTTGGTTCTATTTTTAAGGTTTCTTTCCTTTTGAGAGACAAATATCAATGTTTGTGTTTTTGATAGTTTGCAATATGTTTGTTTTGAATTTTGTATTAGTGTAAGATAGATAAAGAAAAGTTAAGACACACTTAACTGAGATGGGTTGAAAAAATATAGACAAATACTTAAGATTTGGGACAAAATGAAAACGCTGGTCAAGAAGATTTCCTTTTATTTTTAGGAAAAAAAAGTGTATTGGCTTGATACTTGCCATAGCTCTTGGACGTGAGTTTATAATTCTTTGTTGGTATGGTTTCTTTCTTTTTTGGACTTATTTGGATCACATGATGTGGTGATGGAGATTATAGGGATGGATGGTCTTTGTATTTGCTTACTTATTCTTTATTATGATTATAACAAATTACGATATAGTGAAGTGTTTTATCTAAATGAAATCCTGGACTCGTTTTGATGTAAGAAAGTGTTTCTTTTAAAGAAAAGGTTAACTCCATATTATGGTTCTTTTTGTTTGATCTTACTATGATAAAGTTTCTGGAAAATATTGCAATAAGTTGGATTATCTTGTTTAAAATGTTGCATTGACAAATTCTTTTTCTTTCTTTAATGGATGATTTCTAGGAAAATGCACCAATAGATGAAGGTGAAAATTGTGAGAACAATTTGGTTGTTTCAGAACCTGTAGTCTTGGTTGATTCAGAGAAGACTCCAATGGTTGCCTATATAGATGAAGAGCCTTGCAATGAATCTCGAAATGTGGAATATATATATGACTACACTACAAGCTTGATGCTGGATGAGAGCTCGCATAGAGGGTTGGGGTTCTATGATGAAGTGGAAGCAAGTCCTGATGTTATTGGATCCTCATCCAAAATGGAAGAGAAAGAGAGTGGTTCTGTTGCCTCATCTTCCTATGAGGAAGGTGATATGGGTTCTGATGACGATCTTGTTCACAGTGAAAATGCTGAAACGGGGGATGATCTGGTGGCTGAGATGTCGGATCTGGAGGAAAATCCAGGTTATCTGATAATAGGAGGCACAAAAATATATACTCATGATATCACTGACGAGGATGACAATGATGATGATGATAAAAGCTCGGGCTCTTCTGTCTCAGAAACTTGCTCTGCAACATCAGAGAGTGATGGCTTGTCATATAGTGGTTCAGACATTGATGATGAGGTTGCTGCAGATTATTTTGAGGGAATTGGTGGCATTGACAAGATTGTCAATGTTGATCAGCTGCTTGGACAGGTTTCTGATGTCTCTGGTGATGACACTGATTCTGTAGAGAGCTATGATGAAACACTGGAGAAGTTGGGTGGCATTGCCCTTCAGGAGGCATCAAGGGAGTATGGAATGAAAAATCCTGTATTTGGAAGAAAATATCGTACAAAATGTAAAAATTCAGTACCTGTTAAGTATGATGCATCATTTGCTATAGATGACCTAATGCTTGTTAAGGATCCAAGAACTGTTTCTGGGAAGAAGAAACATGTTGCTAGACTTCCACAGTCTTGGCCTGCTGAGGCTCGCAAAAGCAAAAAGTTTAGGAAAATACCAGGTAAGGTTCTTCTGCTATGTTTAGTTATCAAATAGTTGATTATTTCAAAGTTGTAATTCATTGGGATATAAACATGTTATGCTGTTACTTTATTTCAGTAAAGGAGTTCTTATTGTGCAAGTCCCGTTTGAATTTTCTTTCATCTTCACATAGTGGTGGTTGAATTTCGGAAAGTGTAAAGGATTCAAAGTCTCTGACCTTCGAAATTGTCCTTCACAGAGATTATTTTTGTGTCTCTATGCTCTTAATTATTTTACAATTTTTTACAATTTTGATAATTGGCTAGATGGCTTTAATGGCTGTACTTGGCAATTTCAGGAGAAAAAAAGAAACATCGTAAAGAAATGATTGCTGCAAAACGTCGGGATAGGATGATTCGCCGTGGTGTAGATCTTCAGAAGATAAATTTGGTAAGTGCTAAGTGCTAACTCCTAAGAAACTTATTTGACAACTAACTAGAGCTCTCATGTATCAGTTGCTGGCTGAGTACTTGAATTTGAGTGATTGTGTTTTGTTCAGTTTCTGGTTTTCTTTTATTACCTCCACTCCTCATGTTAATCGGCATGGCCATGGTTGGTCCATGTTTTGTCTCTAAACTTTTATATTCTCTTTCACAGAGCTTCTCTCAAATAAATGTTGTTCCTTTTGGAATTCATGCACGAAAAGGATCTGAAAACTGAACTTTGTTTATTCTTCTATATTTCCTCTAGTATAAATATATCACCTTGCTTTTTTAAATCTGAAATGACTGATGTAATCCTCTGTTGTATTATAGAAATTGCAGCAGATAGTTCTTGATGGTGTAGATATGTTCTCATTCCAGCCCATGCACCCACGTGATTGTTCTCAGGTATGGTTTGTGTTCTGAAGCTGGTGAACACATATAGCTCATTATCTGCCGAACCCCTCTTTTGCACACCCCATTCCCTCATTGAAAATTTTGATTTTTTTAATCCTTTTCATTTCTTATTTATTTATCTACATGTAACATATCTGAGATACCGCTAATTTTTTAACTTACTATAGTGATGGGCATCAAGAGGTGTTAATACATTTCTATGTATTACTGATGCAGACCTCATGTTTCACATTTTCATTGAATGAAAATGCCAAAATATCTGCATTTTATGCCTGCACTAAAAATGTTGGTTGATTCCTTTCTCTTTTCTTTAATTTATGATTTTGCCGAACTTTTAAGAATATAATTGTGAGAAATGACTCATGCAACTTAGAGAACATCTGAAGTTGAGATCTAAATATACTTTGTCAGTTTGTCTTAAGAGCGTTTCTAACATTATGTTCTAATTACATTTAATGTTCTGTCTCTTTTCTATAACCTTTGGTTTGGTTTTATAGGTGCGTAGATTAGCTGCCATTTATCGCTTGCAAAGTGGGTGTCAAGGGTCTGGTAAGAAGAGGTAAATTTTTTTATGCTCATATTTGTTCTCTGTGTATAGTGGTGAAGCTATAAAATTTGGTCGATGGGGGTAATGAATAATTTATAAAACTGTGTATGTATATTATGTTCTAAAATATTCTGCAATCCATTTATTCCTTCTATGATGTTTCTAATACAGTAGTCAATTTCATATTTCTTTGGGGTCTTACAGGAAAAATTGTTTTTTATCATTTGGTATCTGTTTTTCTTTGCTTTTCTTTTCTTTTAATAAATTTATCTACCTATTTTTTGCCATATTAAGAGTATTTTAATGGGGTATAAATAAATCCACGTAAACATTTTCTTCTCCCCTAGATGAAGTGTGGTGGTTGTGAGAATGAATTTTCATCCTCTGAAATATCCCTTCAAAAAGCTTTCAGGGATCTAGTCATACTTTAATTGTTACACATTTTTACAAAAGAAGTTATACATCTCTCAGCCTTTACATCAACAAAAATATGTATATATTTTACAAAATCCAATCATTTAATCAAGTTATATTATATTTATATATATCAATGTCTATATATATACATTTATATATTCCTCAATTACACATGAAAAAGTTTGATTTAACACTAGTAATAAAAAAATTTTCAACAAATCATTCAAACACGTTTGTTTCCACATACATTCTCCAATCCCACCACCAAGATACCATTTCCTGGAAACCAAGCTCCCCAAAAGTTATGAAACAAATACAGGTATATATAGTCTAATACAAAGAAGTCGGTACATATATCTGCTGCGACCATTTCCTCCTCAATGTTGGCAGAGAACCTGTTGTCCATAAGGTGGATCCAAGGATCTAGTATAATAAGTTTCTTGCCTTCAATGTTTTAAATTCAAACTAGGAGGCAAGGGGACTGATTTACTGAGCTCTGGATTCTAGGGTTATTGTCAAATGCCACTATCTTTTAAAGTCTATGATTAATTCACAGGAGGTAGGGAGGGATTTATTTCAGGTTCTGCTTTACTGGCTCAATTTTTGTGAGGAATTAATGGTGTTTTATTCTTTTCATATGTAGTTTACTAACTATGTTTCAAGGCGGCACTGGCAGTAGTTATGTAATCAATTATTATTATCGTTGTAAAAAGAGAAGTGCCTATCAGATGAGAGTCTAGTGTGTCCATGGAATGCACTTATAGTTTACGCAATTGCATTACCTTTGGGGAAATAGTATGCTGAATGATATTACTTCCTGGCATATGTATTTTATATGGTATTACCTGAGGAACAAAAGTTGTGTCTTTCAGGCCGCCATAAAGTTGTTGCCATGTATTCTGAAATGATTTTGTCGTGCTATGCATATCAGAATTTGACTTTCTAGCAAGTTTGCTTGTGTTCGGAAGGAAGGGAATGTGGGGTTGATTTGCATAGTTTGTTAGTCTCCCATGACTTGCTTGCATTATTTGCCAGTTCTCCATAGGTCAGGTTGTAGCTGGACTTACCTTGGGGGGTAATCATAAATGTTGATCATACATGTATGCAATCTTGTGCACTTCTTCATTTGGAAATCTAGCTTTCTGCAGCAATCATTGTGTATGAAACTTTAAATTGAACTTAGTGTTTTGTTTCTTAGATTTGTGATGGTGTCCCGAACACAACATACATCTATGCCGTCATCAACCGATAAAGTTCGCCTGGAGAAGGTATTGACAGAATAATCCACCCTCGATTGTAACCCACCCAACCCCCCACTTTTTATTTGTTTCAGAATCACCAAGTTTGTTCAAAATCCCTAGAAGTTGTACTGTTGCTTAACGAAGATATTGCTTTCTGAATTTCAGCTGATAGGAGACAACGAAGATGGTGATTTCTCAGTTGATGGAAAGCCTCTGAAAGTGGATACATATACTGCAAAGAACACAGCCAGAGTCGGCACTTACACCCCAATAGGTGCACAATCTTCCAGGAAACAATCGACTAAAAACTTGGCAACCTACCCTGCTAGCAAGGAATCAAAAAAGAAGAAAAGTGGGAAAATTGGTTCTTATGCTGCTCAACCCCTATCCTTTGTGTCGAGTGGTATAATGGATACTGAAACCATCGAGCTCAGAACCACTGAATCAAATGAGACGAAGGACACCTGCCACGAGAGCAAACTCGTATCTCACTCAATAGAATATAAGGCATTCGAGATACACACAACTGGCTTTGGCTCAAAAATGATGGCTAAGATGGGTTATATAGAAGGTACAGGCTTGGGAAAGGACGGTCAAGGTATGGCACAACCCATCGAAGTTTCCCAGAGGCCTAAATCGCTTGGATTGGGTGCAGAGGTTCCTGAAGCAAGTGGTAAATCATCAATCACACAATCTCGACCCAACTCAACTGGACGTAGTGCCAAGTCTTCTGGCACCAATGTTAAATCAGCAAAATCTGACAATCATAAATTTGGTTCTTTTGAGAAGCATACAAAGGGGTTTGGGTCAAAGATGATGGCAAAAATGGGATTTGTAGAAGGCATGGGACTGGGCAAGGACTCTCAGGGCATCGTCAACCCTTTACTTGCGGTGCGACGTCCAAAATCAATGGGATTGGGAGCTACAAGCTGAATGTTATAACTGTATCATATTCCATGCAGGGGAAGCCTCTTCCCCCTCCCCCCCCACCCATCTAATCTTATCTTTAGCTGTTAGCTGACATCTAAATGCGACATGTACGTTATGATAATAAGAGCATGATCCAGAGTTGGATGCATGTAGTTAGTAGCTTTCTATTTTTCGTGCTCTGCTCATCGATGAGGCAGTAAGGAAACGATCCTTAGATCTTCCAACCTTTTTGTTGATCGTTGTGTTGACTTCTTGGTTGCCTCTTGCAGCGTTATCGAGCTTTAGACATCTACAGCAATTTGCTGGTATTGTCCCCCGAGTTATATGAATGCGGCATTAAGGGCCTTGATACCGGCACTGGAATTGTAGTTTGAGGGCAATTTAGATATTGCAGCATTAATATTTCTCAAAATTAGTTAAGTGGGTTTCATGTCAGGTACTTTTCCCAATCCCATGTCCAAAATGTGTGCTTTGTGGGGGGGGGGGGGGGGGGGGGGGGTTTGGGTGGTGTTGGTTCTTAAATCTATTTGCTATGGAATTTAGATAAACAAAAGAACATTTTATTTTTCATAACAAAAATAGGTTAAAATTGAAAATTTTTAAATGATTGAACGGAACTGACTGTATATTCTTTTCTTCATTTGAATGATTTATGTTTTGAATAAAGAGAAATAGCAATAAACAGTGTTGTGTCTTTCCTAAGAATTTCACGATGAGAGATCGTGATTTGTGTTGAACGATTTTTGCATTATTTATGGTGGATTGATGTTTTTCCATGTTGGATTTCTTATGGAGGGAAATTCACACATTCATAACGCAAGGAGGTTCAATTCATATATAGACTACGAAAACCACAAGGGACATGAAGAAAAATGAAAAGTGGATTAACATGAAAATTCAGAGTTTAATCATCAGAGATAAATGTGTATTAAATATTAAGAATTTTTCTTGACACCTATACTGAAGGTGCATTGTGATTTATTCAGGCCTTATAACTGCGAATGATTTTTTATATTACTTTTTCTTTTAATTGATGTCGTGTTTTACTTTTATTTGTAAATATCGATGTATTGGATATCACTTCAAGATCATAAACGGATCAAGTGCCCACATATTTCTTATGACTATACACATTTCTCCTATATGACCTTGACTCACACATCGGAAAGCTACAAACGAAATATTCCTAGTGTCTGATCGTTCTTGCTTTGCAGGTCATGTATCTGGAGCGATTAAGGTTTACTTAAACTATATGGAGCTTTATTTACATATTTGATACAAGCAAATTTAAAGATAAATGACACATATCAAATACATTTTATTAATTTTTAATATCTTTATGTATATGAGTCAAACGAGGTAACAAATTTTTATATTAAAAATAAATAAATAAATAAATATTATTCATATAAAATTTCATTAATTTTTAGTAGTACTATATATATCTGCAAATATCAAATTATTCATGCTCATATTTGATTTAATTAAAATTTCTTTAAAATCAATTTAATTAATATTCAGACCGAACACAATTATCCAACTCAATAATAATACAAATAAAATTAAACAATCATATATTTAATTCGATTCAATTTATCTACATATCTAATTGGTCCCTTTTTGGTATAACAAGTTAAAGAGCATTAAATGTGAATACTAGGTAGGCATATTCAAGTCTCCATTTACAAGTTGCCCATAGAAGTAGTGGTACTCACCCAACTAAAGGTGACCGGCCGAAACTACGACTAACATAGCTTGTATTTAATGCCAACTAGCTCTGCTTTATTGGTGAGGTTGAGGTCCCACAATTAAAAAATTATAAATTCTAGTCTAGTTTATAATTTATTTTTTATTTATTTATTTTAAATACGTTTGTTGATTTAGAAAATCAATATATTAAATTAGTATTAGAGTTTGAATATATTTAATTATTAAAATCTTTTAACATAAACTTTCATACAAAAAGAATTATGATTTTTTTTTTGTTTCAACTTCAAATATATCTATATATATATATATATATATATAATAACATTCTATGACACTTTTATTTAAAAAGGTTTAATAATTCTTGGGCTAAATTATGGTTGACTTTTTGGATTAAGAAATTAAAATCTTGGGTTAATTTCTTTTGGTTTGTGAAGATCATAATGTTTTAGATTTCTAAAACTTGAATCTTAAGGAAGTTTAGAAAAGCACTACTTACAAGTTAATTAATATGCTTTAAGATCCATTTTCGTTTCGATTTTAAAATAAGGTCATAAAATATTTGAATAAAATAAAATTATAAAATTTAAAAAAAAATTAATGATAATTTTATAATTAATATGATTAAAATTAAAAGAGTTTGTTAAAATTTAACAATAAGTTGAGAACTCCGAACTCTTTTTGAAAGTAACTAATTATAAGTTTCTAACATCTAATTTTTAAATCTTATAAATTTATTCTCCGAAAATTTTATCGAACAATTTATTGCGACGTTTTGAAAAGTTTATAAATTCACAAAGTTAAGTTCATAATATTTCAAAATTTTGATCGTCAAATGTAACGTACAAAAGACATTAATATCATCATCATATAATGCTTAAAAAAATAGGAGAAATTAGTGAAAAACTAAATACAATAGTTGTCAATGTAAGAAGCCCATTGACAATTACAACAGTATTAATAACTGGACGATGTCGTTTGCTTCACGGCTCAGTAAACTCTCCGGCATTGAACCTCACATACTTCCACTTCTCAAGATTACTTTTACAAATATCTTAAGATGATGAATTTGGATTTAAGGATTTTAAATTTTTAATAAGAATTATTTGAATTTGTTTGTATATGATTTGACTTATAATTTGATCTGTTTTTTTATTGCCCAACATGTTATTGAAAAAAATACAAGCAACTCTTCTGTGTTATTACAAATAAGTAAATTACTTTCGTATAAAAAAAAACAGAATTTATCCCCCTTTAGTTTTTAAATGCAGTAATTTACTCCTTTATATTTTTTAGAATAAAGCAATTTATCTTCCTGGTAAATTGCTATTTTTTTATAGGAGTGTAATTTGTTCATTTGCAATATCACAAGGAGTAAATTACATTAAACTGATATCATCCGCTCTGATTTTATATGAGATTTATGATTTTGTTAAAAAGGCGTCTTCATAGGGAGACGAGGCTTATAAGTTGTTGAAGCTGCAATTAATATTTTCATTTGAAATTTTTGTTTCCAATATCTCCCTCGAGTCCAATATTTTCATAACATAATTAGTATTTAAATAGGAAAAAATGTAATTCACCTTCATGTGATATGAAAAATGAGCAAAGAGACTCCGGTGAAAAATAAAATAGTAAATTATTTTTCATATTTTGAAAAATAAAGCAAATTACTGTCCTCTGTAAACATTGATAGGGGGACAATTTGCTTCATTTTTGAAATAAAGGGGGATAATTATACGGGCACAGATTGAACCTGCAACACATACAATACATCACTAGATGACACAAAAGATATGACACGATAGTACAAAGGCCACCCATTTCCAACAAAAGAAATACAGAATGAAGGTATTAGAAATTGTACAATAGCATAACACGTCATTTCGTGTCTTCATCTATGACATACGTATGAAAAACGGATAACAACCTGGAGATGCACTTATGTTGCAAATTGTGGTATGTTATATAATATCACATATTTTATTTTAGATTTTATTTTCTTTTACATTAACATTCATTATTTTTGTATAATCTTTAGACAAAAGAGGTAAAACGTCCTTGAAGCAATTTGTCAATCTAGACCACTAAATATTGAAGGGTACCGCAATTGGTCGATCGATTCGCACATGGAATACAAATAACCAAGAAAGCTCTAACACATCAACCACAACAAATTGCAACGTCATCCGATAATATTCTCACCACATCCCACAGGCAAAGGAGAAGTTCTAGTCGAATATCTATTAGTTCAGTTGAGCGCGATGGTGTTGGGGTGGATGTAGTTAGTCCTTCTACAGTGTATACGCCTCAAGATTACTACGTGCCTCAACCGTCTCAAGATGATTGGTTTCAATCGGCTCCATATATGTCAAGCCATGCAAAAACTTATTCTTAACATGTAGATCTTGACCTTGACCTTGACCTTGACATTAATCAACCATATGCATCAGGATATAACATTTCACCAATTTTATTCCCATCATTTAGTGCATATCGTGATAATGAGGAGTCTAGTTCTGCAACATCACCAAGTCAGTTGCATATTAATTCTGGTGGTGATGATAATAATGAACAAAATGAGCATATACAGAATGTGGGTAAGGAAATAAGAAGACCTTGGTGTCAATGCTTCAAATGCAATTGTGGAATGGACGAATATTTTTAATATTTGTATTTTTATTGTAATATTTGTAACAAATTGTAATTATAATGTTTAAATTTATCATTAATAATTTTAATGTATTTTTTTTTTAAAAACCCCGAGTTGTAGTTGTTATCCACAACTCGAGGTCGTGGATGGCATCCACGAGGCTGAATCATGGATGCTATCCACGATTCGGTCTTTATTATTTAAAAAAAAAAAATTACCATCGAGTCATGGACGATGTCCACGACTGTACGGATGATTTTTTTTAAAAAAAAAGTTTGCGTCTGTCCATGACTCGACATAAATTTGTTAACATATTTAAAAAATTATTAATTTTATAATTTTTCTTTTGTTTGATAATAATAAATAATTAACCCATGATATCCTTTATAAATAAAAAATCATGGAAAGTACCGATAAACTACGACTATTCAACTACTATTAATCATTATTTCTACATATTAAGTCAAAACATTCACTACAGATAAAAATTATGATAAATATTTTGATCATAGATAATATCATGATAAATCTTGATTAATCGTAGTTAAATCTAAAACTTTTTAATTAATTTTATCTAATTATAATAGATAATATGATTTTGTCATGATTTCAAACTGTAGCGATTTATAATATAAACAAATAACAATTATTTCTTTTATCGTGAATTCACACGATATAAGAAGAGCATAATAATGTCATTGAAGGGGATATATAAATATTGCAAAATTTTATCTTTAGTGGATGTTTTTGTCACAATGATTATGGTGAATTATTACATAATAACTAATAATTAGTGTCTTAGATTACGGCCCAAATCGTATTTTTTTTGGATTATTATGTAAATATGATTTTTTTTATCCAATTCAAGTTTGTTTGTATAAAATTGATCATATAAAAAATTTGATATATTTATTATATAATTAATTATTTTTCTTGAACTATACATTTATTAAACGATAAGTGTATTATATTTTTCATATTATTAATTCAAAGATTTTTCATAAATCAAGCATGACAAGACGAGTGATAATTATAAAGAGTAGGCAAGTGAGGAGATAGAGTTAGATGTAAGCCGCTATTACTACTCTACGTGACAACCATTACAAGTAAAGAGTACCTGCAGTTGAGTGGTCAAACGGCTTTTGCTGCCATTTTTTTTTAAGGAATAATTACACTCTCTTTCATTAAAACTTGATATAATTATATATAAATTTTCTGTAGTTTGAAAAATTATATTTAGTATACTTGAAATTTATTTCTATCCAACAAATTAGACCCCATTAGTCAAAATTCACAAATTTATTGATATTAACATAAGAATTGAAAAAAATCTATATTTATCCCGATTGGCTTATTACTCATACGTCTTCCCGCGTTAATATATATGTGGAGGTAAATCTTCACGTTATAAGAGTAGTTTAGTTTGAAAAAAAATGTTTGAACTATGATAAGTCAATAATAAGTGAATCGAGGGTATATATCAATTTTCATTCAGCTATTCAGTTAATATCGACAAATTTATTGAATTTTAACTAATGGAGGGACTAATTTGTTAGACGGAAGCAAACTTTAGGAGTGTTAGATGCGATTTTCCAAATCACAGGAAGTTTACATATAATTAAACTAAATCTCATGAGAGGGGAGTATAATTATTCTTTTTTTATTATTTTTTTGAGTGGTTTTGATTTAAATCACCCTTTAACTGTGCAGTTGAGTGATCAAATGCCATTGCCACCCCTATTATTATTATTATTAGGACAAATTACAATAGACTCATTTAAAATGTCATATTTATAAATATTTTTTTGTTGTTTGAAAAATTATAAATACTTCTCTAAAATTATGAACATCTTAAACAAATACTCTTTCATAACAACCCATTATAGGAGATTATTTGTTAGAGGGCTGTTAATTTTAAAAAAAATATTTATAATTTTTCAAACAATAAAAGAATATTTATAATTTAACCAATCTTAAAGGAGTTTATTGTAATTTACCCTTATTATTATTTGTATGCGAAGATCGAATAGTTTCCATTCCAATCACCACTTAACTTTGTAGTTGAGTCGTCAAAATGCCTGTGGTGATGCTTTATTATTATTATTAGAAAGAAATATAATTGATTTGAAATTAAAATTAAAGTTTACAGTTGAATAGTCAGGACGTATCTCAAATCAAGTCTAACTCGCCACATAGTAGCCCCATTGCCATCCAATTTATTGTATCACATTAATAAGTGATTAATATAGATATAAAAATATATATTTTAAAAATAAAAAAATAATTAAATTTGAATTAATATTATATATATATATATATATATATATACACACACACAACATATGTACGGGTGTCATACCGACGCTCTATAGGGGTAAAAGTTGATGGTGTGCAACTATCTCGGGAAACATTGTCAAAAATAAAAATAAAAATGAGAAGGGAAAATAGCACATGAAAATTCTTGCAATAAATTCGATCACCGACGCGAAAAATTGATATAAATATGATCTCTCTCTCTTCTTCATTGTCTTATGCTTCTCTTCTCTCTGCTCTCCCTCTTCCTGAGCTCCAATTTCCACATCTAGACGTATTTGCCACTGCTGCTGATATCCCTCTTTCAGAGGGGAAGGTCCGGTAAGATTTCTCGACAATCTGTACGTTGATTACATTTTCATTTTCACCAAGAATCATTTCTTTGCGATTTCGTTCTCTTTTTCCTGTTCCTGCGGTGCATTGTCTTGAATTGTTTTACACATTGTCATATCAACCAAGCCCTCTCGTGACTCATCATAATATTCTGAATTTTGTTTACAGATCTTGATAAAAACTGAAATCCCGCGATATATATTGGTTTTTTCTTGGCATTATCGTTGATTTCCTGATCTGGGCTATCCAGATCTGCCAAGAAAACAGAGAAGATGGAATCTTTTCGCAATGTGAAGATCTGGGCCATGCTTATTTTCATGGCGTTTGTCCAACTAGGCCAGGGGTTTTATCTCCCTGGTAGTTACCCTCACAAGTATGGAATCGGTGATTACTTGAATATGAAGGTCAATTCTTTGACTTCAATTGACACTGAGATTCCCTTTAGCTATTATAGTTTGCCATTTTGCCAGCCGAAAGAGGGTATTAAGGACAGTGCTGAAAATCTTGGTGAGCTCCTTATGGGTGATAGGATTGAGAATTCTCCGTATAGGTTTAAGATGTATACCAATGAGTCCGATATTTTTCTATGCCAAACTAAGCCTTTGTCGGCTGATGAGTTTAAGCTATTGAAAAAGAGGATTGATGAGATGTACCAGGTGAATGTGATTCTAGATAACCTGCCCGCGATTCGGTATACTAAGAAGGATGGTTTTATGTTGAGGTGGACTGGTTACCCGGTCGGTGTGAAGGTGCAGGATGCCTATTATGTGTTCAATCACCTTAAATTCATGGTTCTTGTTCATAAGTATGAGGATAATGTAGCTCGTGTTATGGGTACTGGGGATGCAGCTGAGGTGATCCCTACAATTGGAAATGCGGGATCCAATGTGCCTGGATACATGGTTGTTGGATTTGAGGTGGTGCCTTGTAGTTTCCAGCATAATGCTGACTTGTTGAAGAACTTGAATATGTATGACAAGTATCCAAATCCAATTAACTGCGATCCAGGCATGGTGGCCATGGCTATTAAGGAGAATGAGCCGCTGGCTTTTACGTATGAGGTGACATTTGTGGAGAGCGACATCAAGTGGCCATCAAGGTGGGATGCGTATTTGAAGATGGAGGGATCAAAAGTGCATTGGTTCTCAATTCTCAACTCTCTCATGGTGATCACTTTCTTGGCCGGCATTGTGCTGGTGATCTTTTTGAGGACAGTTAGGCGGGATCTTACTAGATATGAGGAGCTTGACAAGGAAGCTCAAGCCCAGATGAATGAGGAGTTGTCAGGATGGAAACTTGTCGTCGGTGATGTTTTCCGTGCACCTACTAATCCATCACTTCTGTGTGTGATGGTTGGGGATGGAGTACAGATACTTGGAATGGCAGTTGTGACGATTTTGTTTGCTGCCCTCGGGTTTATGTCCCCTGCATCACGGGGGACACTCATAACTGGTATGCTGTTTTTCTACATGATTCTTGGAATTGCAGCTGGTTATGTTGCTGTTCGCTTGTGGAGGACTATACTTGGTGGAGCTAATAAGGGCTGGTTTTCAGTTGCATGGAGAGTTGCTTGTTTCTTCCCCGGTATTTCTTTCCTTATCCTTACCACTTTGAACTTCTTGTTATGGGGTAGTAAGAGCACAGGAGCTATTCCATTTTCATTGTTTGTTGTACTTATTTTGTTGTGGTTCTGTATCTCCGTTCCCCTTACCCTGGTTGGTGGCTTCTTTGGTGCCAGAGCACCTCCTATTGAATATCCTGTCCGAACCAATCAAATTCCCCGTGAAATCCCAGCTCAGAAATATCCATCTTGGCTTTTGGTTCTTGGGGCCGGTACCCTTCCTTTTGGGACACTTTTCATTGAACTCTTCTTCATAATGTCCAGTATCTGGATGGGTCGTGTATACTATGTTTTCGGATTCTTATTAATTGTTCTGATCCTCTTGGTAGTGGTTTGTGCTGAGGTATCCCTTGTTCTAACTTACATGCATCTCTGTGTCGAGGACTGGAGATGGTGGTGGAAATCCTTCTTCGCTTCTGGTTCTGTTGCCATATACATCTTTCTTTACTCCGTCAATTATCTGATATTCGACCTTAAGAGTTTGAGTGGACCGGTATCCGCCACCCTTTACCTTGGTTATTCACTCTTCATGGTTCTTGCAATCATGCTTGCAACGGGCACTGTTGGATTCCTTTCCTCATTTTGGTTCGTGCATTACCTGTTTTCGTCCGTGAAGCTCGATTAGATCCATCTTTTGGCTACTAGAGTTTCATTACTGCTATGAAGCTGCAGCTTTGGAGATCTGTTCTTATTTTTCTTGTTTTTTATGCCATTTTATAGGGAAATGTTGGATAGAAACAAGAATAACCGAATGAAGTATTTTGTTAGATTCTTTGTTAGCTAAAAATCTTTGGATGCTAAACCAACTAGAATTTGCATAGATGGCAGGACATTTATTCGATACGACAATGTTTTGAGACACATTTCTTATGCATTCTTGGTTCTTGATTTTTATTTGATGACGACGCAGTTGATTCATCAGGTCTTCTGTATGATCAATGATATGATTATTTGGTTCTTGAAATGATGTGTGATCTTTGCATTTGTCTCATTCACTGTTAGGTTCAAATAAATGATTTAGGAGGGAATTTCGTGGGGGGGGGGGGGGGGGGGTAGCAACAACTTAAATCAACTACTTCTTTTCTATTATTATTTTATTATCATGGCGCGTGGCTGCTGTGTGCATATAATAAATTATTTTTTTATATTTTAAAATATATTATATAAAAGTGAAATATAGAAATCAATATATTATATTAAACAAAAAAAAGAAAGGAAGAAAAGAAAATTAATTTATTTGAAAAGTTGAATAAGTTAGTTATCTTATTAGTTAAAGGGCATAAAAAATTGATAAAACGGTGTCCTTAACGGCCATTTGTGAGTACGTAGCCTCTTTCTTTTTTATATTAGTATATATATACTAGACGTTATGGCATGTAATTCCTGCGTGCATATAATAAATAATTGTTTACGCTTTAAAATCTATCTAATTAATCATATTTAATTTATATTAATATAAGATAATTTAGCAAATAAAATATAAAAATTTTGAAAATATTAAATATATGAAATCATACATTTTATTAATGTTAAATTATTCAAATTATTTGAGAAATCTAATCGACTTTAGATGTTTAATTTTAAAATAAATTAAAAATGACAAATTTAAATAAAAACTATTATAATAAGGGTAAAGCAGTCCAAACCAGTTAAATTTATTTAAGAAAATGTCAAAGTAAACAAGAGCACCTTTTCTAGCTTTTGGCTCAAAGTGTTGTTTTGAACAGTTTCAAACACATAAAAAACGTATTTTCCAATCTAGAAGTCGAAAAGTATTTTTGAAAAGCTCTCCCAAACAGTCCCATACCTCTACCAAATAGCAAAGTCGGGGAAATTGTTTTTCTAGGCATCCCGAATTATTAGTACAGTCACTAGAAGAATTATAATATATAAAATTATCAAAGGAACTTTTCCATCTTCTAAGGCTATAGTAATGCATCTGTAAAGAGGTTCTGGAGACTGTAAATATGAAAGAATTGCAAAAGATGGAAAATATATGTAATGAAATATTGATTTACTTCACTAAATCAACGTTGAAACATAGTGCATCAGTTATTCGGGATAATTGGATGATTAATTATATTTTGTTATTCGAATAATGAACATTTGGTACCTTGACATATAAATTTTTTATTTTTTTGTTATCAACTTACAATTTCAATTTTACAAAAACTATTTTTCAATACCAAGTTTTTTTTATGGGAAAAACAACACATGCAGTGCACATATGATATTTAAGGGTTATGTGATGTAATATTTTTCACATATGCACATGTGAAGATTTTTTTTCGACAGAAAAATCAACAAAAAAAGGGTCATACATGATAAAGTTCAAATTTCGCAAAGTTGAGATAATAAGATGGAATTTTTTTTTTTTTATGCCAAAGTATAAAAACAGGCATTGTTCATATGGCAAAATGTATTTCAATTTTGGTCACTAAATTATTTTGCCATGGATATCAGTTTTGATTTTCAAGTTTTCTTAAAATAATTAAAGTTAGTCCTATCTGTCAGTTGACCGTTTAAACTAATACAGAGACATGTCATAGACAAAAGAGGAATATGAGGTACCAAAACTGATTTAATGAATAATTTAACGGACCAAAATTGTAATCCTTTGCGGCAGATTCTATGTCTATTATTTTAACGTGATTTTTCGACCGCAGTATTGTCAAAAATCTTGATTTCCAAGTTTTATTAAGTAATCGGAGTAGTTATAACCATTAGTTGATCAAAAGGTCCCTCCAATAGTTTAAATGAGCAACTAACGAAGCAGCGAGACTAATTTTATCATTGTAAGAAAACCTGGTATCAAAATTAAGGAGATTGGGATATGAAGTAACAAAAATGATTTAACGACTAACTTAGAAAATTAAAAGTGAAATTATCCCGATTTAGTAACATATGGATAAATATTCATCCAAATTATATAATGCTGAGAAAAAAAAAAAAAACAATATTTATGTTCCAAATGATAAATCAAATGCTTCAGCAATAATATGCTGCAGAGAATTGAAACCTACACTTCTTTTTTTCTTTTTATTTTTTGTTCTTCTTGGATGAGAAATTATAGGAATTCCCATGAATTCACAAATTTAAAGAAGTCGCGTTTCTGTAACACGAACAACATGCGAAGTTGTCAAGCCTGCTAATAAGCATCCAAGTAAAAACCTAGCTACTCGTAATTCTATTCGTTCTAGAGTTATATTTCATGGGTGTTTATAAATTCAATTTATCTGGTGGGAATAAATTAGAAAAAAGTTATAGATTGTTAGAATATGAAAATTCCGGAGAGGTGTTGAAGCGTGATTTTACTATTTTTAAAGTAAAATTTGTCCGCACTATATGATTATTGTTGGTTAAGCGAACTCACTTTTAGGATATATATATATATATGTACGACGAAATTAATCGAGACTTGCGGAACAACAATTTCAAAAACCTTCTTTCAAGAACAACTCGGAAACTAAATTAATATAAAGTGAGAGAACTTATGAGTATTAAAGTGTATATTATGACACTTGATTTCATCTACATATAAACATATATACTCTGTAATCCAAAAGTAGAGACATTGCAAAAAAAAATACCTTTTCTGATCAGAAGTTTTTGGAAATAACTTTAAAGTTGCAGCTTTCAGTATTTTCATTTCAATAAAAGTCATCTTATTTTGGCAAAATGCTATTTACTATTTGCAACTTCACATAAGAGAGAAAATGAAATATTATTCATTTCGCTGTATAAACTGCACGTGTCCAGTGTCAAGTGTCGAGTGAATTTAAATATTACTTGATATATATGTACAAATTCCCTCATTTTCTTAATTATGTCCTCAAAGTTTCATTTTAAACTTTTAATTGGATAAGTCTTTATTAAGCATTTAAAACTTAATTAGTGTTTTCATGTGGGACATGAAATCTATGGCTATGTTTGGATTTGTAGCTTTCTATTTTTCGAGATAAAATAAAACACACTCAATGTTTGTTTTTGTATTTTTACACCTTATCTGCGTATTTTTATGTTTTTCAACTTTCTATATATATATAGGCACACATATATAGACACATTATACATAATGTTAGCAAACATGCTCAAAACAACGCACATCATGAGCAGGAGCTTAATCTGTAACTTCTGTAACTCGGAGCGTATGTGCAGCTTTCAGCATACTTAACCAAGTCAGCAGGTTGAGGCAGCCGTGTTGTCAGAGCTAAGATACAAACACCTTCTCAGAACGAAAATAAACGTCTTGAGTCGATAAATATATAGTACAAGGGTGGGTTACAAACCGAGTTCATATGCTTTAGCAGCTACATTTGCAGCAATATGAGCAGAGATCTTTCTTATATTGAAAAAGGAGGATAAATGATTCCCTTTTTTTTTTAAAAGCTTCCACCAACATGCGTCTGAGTGATTTCTTTCCATTAAACAGAAAATGGTGGAACAACTCTGTGCCGAGTACAATTACCAGGTTAACACATTTTTCTATCCGTCAACTGTATATTGTTGTTCTGCTAAAACAACCACCTACCAACACAAATAAATTGTGCAGGCATATCGACCAGGTATAACCACCTCTCAATCATATACACCTCAGTTTAGAAGGACAACCCGCATCATATTTGACAAGACTTGGTAAAATCTCAACAAAGCTTCATATAGAAAGCTACAAATAATGGCAAACTACTCCGTAAGGGCAACATGATGACAATCAAGACTCTGTATACTGATCAACCTGCCATTCCAATAAAAGTAGCTCATGCTTTCATTTTGATTGCTGAGGTAGAACGTTGGAACATCTCATGGAAAAACTGTTGCAAACTATTCACTTGGAGTAGGGAGATCAGTCACCATTCCCACAGCATATCAAGTTATTTACCTGAACACGGCATACAACAACAGCACCTTTCTTAACAAAGAGAGGTTTCTTTTTCATAGTTTTTGGATCAATCTGCAGCATCAGTTCAACAATTTAACATTCCTCCACTACTGCATGGATGTGTAGAACAGCCTTGTAACCAGCACAAAAGATTGCATTATCAATTGTGTCCAGAATCTGTAAGCGGGCAACAAACTCAGAAACAGCATGTATTGGTTTTGCAACACAGCATGTATTGGTTTTGCAACACTACACATAACAAAACCAGCTATAATATCCTCCTCCTCAATCCCAGACACCCTTACTCGCAAGTTTTCACCAGGTCCTGCACGCCTTACTTTGTCTTCATCACAGTAGATGCCAAGGACCTTCACAGGTACCTTATTTGGCATGACGAGCAAACTATCACCTTCACGAACACTCCCAGATTCTATTTTTCCCATGACAACAGTTCCCATGTCTTTAAACTTGTCAATAATAGGCATTCTGAATGGACCCTTTAGATCACGCAGTGGAACTTCAATAGCATCAAGCGCTTCAAAAAGGCATGGACCATTCCACCATGGGCATACACTTTTCTCCACTCTGGTTTTCATATTTGTCCCCAGAAGACCAGATATCGGAAGAAACTGAACATCTTTTTTCACATTATAACCTGAAGACTTCAGAAATGATACCATTTTCGACTCAATCTCATTGAATCTTTCTTTTGACCATTTAACAGTTGGCTCATCCATTTTGTTCACAACAACCAGCAGCTTAGAGACTCCCAATGTCTTAGCTAGTTGCACATGTTCACGTGTCTGTCCACCTCTCTCATAACCTGTTTCAAATTCTCCCTTCCGAGCAGAAATTACAAGTACACCTATATCTGAATTGGAGAACACTGCTAAAGCTGAAATATGATGCTTGGAAACTGGTAAAGGCAGGAAGAAGCAGAGCAGAAGAATGAAACCTACTAACATAACGGATAATGTTCATTGTTTGTAAAATGTATTCGCTTGGCTCGGAAAAATTCTCATTTTGGCGACTGAGAATAGAATTCTTGTGGGTCTGGGTACATGATAATGAGCAAAATTGGGATGACCTTTGTGAACCATCTACTCTGGTGAAGAGGAGCTGTTGGGTAGGTGGGCAAGTGGCAGGGAGGGTGGTTGGTGGCCCATGGGAGGAGGGTGGCAGCCAATGAGGACTCCGGCGCGTCCTCCCTTACAATTTTTTCTTCTTGGTCCATGCATAGGGAGCAGAAGCTAATTCGTAGCCCTCCCAATTCGTTCTCAGACCTCGAAGCAGAATTGAGAATACAGAATGATGAAAATTCCAATTCATCCTCCCCACCATCCCTGATTTTTCCACCCGCATGCGAAAAGGATACCTGCAGAGAAAATCATTCTACGGTTTGACTTCTTCCACAACATCTCCATTTCCTCCTCCCCACCATCCCTGACACTGTCGTTATCGGCGAATCACAGCTCAAGATGGTCGAAAGCCGCCGTCTGAGAAAATTGGAGACTGCGACGACCAACAAGGTGAGGAGGCTGATTGTTTCAGCCGCGTATAAAAGAAGTGGCCCTAGACTCTTCAAATACCTTTGACGTGGTTAGAAGGATAACGTGTCTATGATGAGTCAGCAGTCATGATGACGTGACGGTGGTAAGTCAGGAAGAGAGATGACGTGTCAATGGTGACAGCAGAAAGATGACGTTTCTGTGCTGAGTCAGCGACATGGATGACGTGTCACTAGTGAGTCAGCAATGAGCATGACGTGTCATTGGTGAGTCAGCAACAAGGATGATGTGTCTTCGGTGAGTCAGCAGACAGGATGACATGTGCATAGTGAGTCAGCAAACGTGATATCGTGTCCATGATGAGTCAGCAGCTGCGATTACGTGTCCTCAGTGAGTCAGCAGCAGCGATGAAGTGGTCATGGTGGTCAGCAGTCACGATGACGTGGTGATGATGAGTCAGCAGCCGCGATGACGTTTCAGCAAGCAATGTGACGTGTTCTCGGCGAGTCAGCAAAGTCGATGCGTGGCTTTGGTGAGTCAGCAGATTCTATGACGTGTCCGGACGAGTCACCAGAAGGGATGACGTGTCCCTGGTGAGTCACCAGATGCTATGACGAGTACATGGTGAGTCAGCAGTTAGGATGACGTGTCTGGACAAGTCGGCGGATGAGATGACGTGTCCGGACAAGTCGGCGGATAAGATGACGTCTCTTCGTTGAGTCAGCAACGACGATTACGTGTGTGTGTTGAGTCAGCAACCCGATGACGTGTATGGATGAGTCAGCAATGTGATGACGTGTACTGATGAGTCAGCATTGAAGATGACGTGTCAAGGAGAGTCAGCAGCAACGATGACGTGTAAGGATAAGTCAGCGAACCGATGACGTGTACTAATGAGTCAGCAACTAGGATGACGTGTATTGACAAATCAGCAAAGTGATGACGTGTGCTGATGAGTCAGCATTGAGGATGACGTGTCACGGAATTTCAGCAGCAACGATGACGTGTAACGATGAGGCAGCACCTACGATGACGTGTATTGACAAGTCAGCAACTGATATGATGTGTCCAATGTGAGTCAGCAACAGCTATGACGTGTACGTACGAGTCAGCAGACTAGATGACGTGTCTCTGGTGAGTCTGCACCCCGACGACGTGTACCGATGACGTCTCCTTGGTGAGTCAGCGGTTGCGATGACGTGTGGTGAGGGAGTAAGCAGAATGAATGAAGTGTCACTTGTGAGTCAGCAACTGCTATGACGTGTACTGACGTGTCAGAAGCGAGTATGACGTGTCCGTGGTGAGTAAGCAGAGGCGGTGACGTGTACCTCGTGAGTCAGCTGTTGTGTTGACGTGTATGTGGTGAGTCAGCAACTGCGATGACGTGAGCGTGGTGCATCAGCAATGACGATGACGTGAACGGATGAGCCAGCAATGACGATGACGTGTAATAATAAGTCAGCTGCTGTGATGACGTTTGCGTGGTGAGTCAGCAGTGACGATGACGTGTATAGAGTAGTCAGCAGTTGTGAGGACGTGTGCGTGGTGAGTCAGCAATGACGATGACGTGTGTGGGTGAATCAGCAGCAAGGATGACGTGTCTGCGATGAGTCAGCAGCCAGGATGACTTGAGCGTGGTGAGTCAGCAATGACGATGACATTACTTTGGTGAGTCAGCATTCTGGATGACGTGTCGCCTGTGAGTCAGCAAAGTCATTGACATGTTTTTAGTGAGTCAGCAAAGACGATAACGTGTCCGTATGAGTCAGCAAGGACTATGACGTGTTTGGATGAA
>NC_026151.1:6028182-6044203 GCF_000512975.1 Sesamum indicum
AATGAGTCAGCTGCAAAGTTGACGTGTCAAGGGTGAGTCAGCATTCAGGATGATGTGCCATTGGAGAGTCAACAAGAAGGATGACGCGGCTGTGGTGAGTCAGCAGTAAGGATGACGTGTCTAGATGAGTCAGTTGTTAGGATGACGTGTCCGGGTTGAGTCAGCAACAGAGATGACGCGCCTTTGTGTTGACTCAGCATATTATGATGACGTGCCGCAATGACTCAGAATACGGCGTTGGCGTGTAGGGCGGATTCAGCGATGCACTATCACGTGTTACGTGATTCAGTAGAAACGACGGCGTGCAAGGTGACTCAACACGTTCCACCAGGAGAAATCAACTGGTTACCCACTCCGCTCCTCTCTGCCGGCGCAAAGAAGCCATTTCTTCTTCATCTGCTGTATTTCAATCACTTTACTTTTACATCGATTGCTCCACCCCATAATTGCATCCCAATTTCCCCAACTTCAAAACCCTAATTGTCAATTCTCTGTCGCTCAAACAATCGTTAAAGAATAATCATAATCATGTTGTTCCTCCCATCCAAACTCTAACTCTAGTTCCACAGCCTTACCGTTATACAAGAGGGTGGCTGCGTCGGCGCCACCAGAAATCATGGAGCTGCGCGATCGCCTCGACTGGTTGCAGGCTGTTCCTGGGCACGACCCCGTGCTTATTCGAGACACAACAAAGCTCAAGATCTACGAGACTGGTTGCAGGCTGTTCCTGGGCACGACCCCGTGCTTATTCGAGACACAACAAAGCTCAAGATCTACGAACCCCGCCGGCAACAAAAGCTGGAGACTCCGATTAGACTGTGGCACTAGGGATATCCTTCTGCTTAAACTGTCATAAAAAAGTAATCACTTCTTCCCTCCTCCACTTGACGTGTAAAGTGAAAGTGAAAATGACAAGATGTGGTCCGTGCTGTTATAATGTTTCCGTCCTCTGTTCCAGGTGCCTTCTTCAAGTGCTTGCCAATGTCCTGTTTGTTCAAAAGGAAAAATACTAGGGAAAAGATTGAACTTGTTGAAAAAATATATTATGTTCCTTGGTTTGAATTGCAAATAAATCCAAACCCATCTTTCGTGATAGATAAATGCTGAGGTTTTAGTTTGAGGATTTCGCTAACCATAATGTGTTTGAGCTGCCGGCCAGATATGGCACTACCCATTTGGTCTTCAACGATGATATACAGGTAATGTGTAAGTTGATGCTGATATTGTTTCATGATTCTGCCTATGCTGTAACTATCGATCCTTCTTATGCAGGGGACAGCATCTATCATGCTTGCTGGGCTTGTTGCATCGCTTACGCTGCTTGGCGGTACCTTGGCTGACCACAGATTCTTGTTCTTTGGTGCTGGAGAGAAGTACCTCTCTACTCTTGATTTCTCTTTTTCGTCCTCTAACTTCTAGCGTCTATGGAAGGAGGAATAATTAACATGACATAGAGCGGGCTAACCTGTTGATGATCGGATGAATATCTTAGGCAAATGAGGCACTAATGACTAATAAGTTTGCTTCTCAGAAAGATGAAGATTGAACTCTCCTTCCTATCTCCTTATTTCTTGTAATATCCACTCTAAGACCGAAAATCCATAATAAGTTCCAACCAACTTGGGCAAACGAAAATCTAATAAAAAAATATATGTGGAAAAACACGACCCTTTCCCCTAGATTGACATACCCTCATTTTAGTACTAATAATGACTATTTTCTGCACAACATTGGAAGCTTTGACTGGTCAATTAACACACGAACACTGTCATAAGGGAATGATTTATCCTGTACTTATCCGTTTGTAGTTGTTTGGTTAATGGTCTGTGTTTTTTTTTCTTCAAATGCCTTTCTTTGCAGGGTAAGTGTGTATGAATCATATTGCAGGGAAAAACAGTTGAAGTAGGAAGAGCGCACTTTGAAACAGAAACGACCAGATTTACTATATTGGATGCCCCGGGTCACAAAAGCTATGTACCTAACATGATCAGTGGGGCATCACAAGCAGATATAGGTGTACTTGTAATTTCTGCTCGGAAGGGAGAATTTGAAACAGGTTATGAGAGAGGTGGACAGACACGTGAACATGTGCAACTAGCTAAGACATTGGGAGTCTCTAAGCTGCTGGTTGTTGTGAACAAAATGGATGAGCCAACTGTTAAATGGTCAAAAGAAAGGTGCTTTCTAATGTGATTTTTTATGGGCATCTGTTTAATATGGATTCAAACTTGTAGATTGTTATGCATAATGTTGATTATAATGCTGAGGTACATGCATAGTTTAACGTAGATGAATATGATGGTCCTCATCATGATCATGAAATCCATCTGGGAGTGCTACCTCAGGCTATTGGTATTTTAGCTGTCCTAAAAAATTGGGGCTAGTGCTTATTGGCTTGAACTGTTCCCTTGAGATTAGGTATTGATCCATTTCTAAGTTTTGAAGATTTTACCCTTCATCAAGGGTGCTTTTGAACCTCCTTCAATGGCTATAGATTCTGGCTCTCTTCGAGGCCGCTCCTTCCAATACTGTGTCACGACTGTGCCCTTTGGTCGCCTTCATAAAAATGCTGTTCAGGACATTGTAGAGGATGGAATGATTGGTTCATCTCGATTATGCTCTCAGGGATTCCTTGTAAAGTGGAAGGATCAGCCCCCACTGATGCTACAGGCATACATGAGGATGAGCTTTGTCGAGAGATAAAAACACTGTTGTTTGTATGAATCCAGGAACCATTGTCCAATTACTTTTGATCTGCATTTATTCTGACATGTCAAAGCATGTTTCTGGATGTTGACGGGGAATAATGGTGTCCAGTTTGGCATCCTGTCCTTTATCATTTAACTACCTGTGGAATATCTTTAGATCCTATATGTGTCGACAGCCTCTGCGTTCATTGGATTGCTTTTATTTATTATACTGTAAATTATGGTTTCTGATGTGTAATTGTTGGTAGAGCATCAGGAGTCGTGAGGAAACCTGTGGAGAGTGCTAGGCAGAATGGTCTTCTTGGGCTTGCCCATGGACTTGGACAAGCTTTCCTGGGATTTTTTGTACAGCCAGTGAGTGGAGCATTAGATTTTTTCTCGTTGACTGTTGATGGAATCGGTGCAAGTTTCGTTCTGACAATGTACTACGAGAGTAGTCGGAGAGAGAAGCACTTGGTCAGGTATCTCCTCATGGTTTCATTAAATTCATTTATGACTTTACTACTTTTTATTGCCTTGACATTTTATAAATACAAGGTCATGTGTGTCACATTTTTTAAGGCTTCTAATGGTGCACCCTTCGGACCAAACAATGCAATTTCTTTGAGCTCTATCAGTTTAAATGCCTTCTTTCTCTTGCAAGGTATATATATTTATATATATATAATATAAAACATACATGATTTGACAATAAATAGTAATTTTTGTCTCCCAAAAGTACAACATTAAACATAAAATATTTATATATAAAAATATATGATTTGACAATGAACAGTAATTTTTGTTTTCCAAATCCCAACATCATACCTACACCACTTATTTTAAAATATTTTAAATTACCCCAAAATACAAATCCAAACATATAATATATTTTCAACACACGTTTACTTATCTCTATTTTTCTCTCTCCGACATAAATTAAGTAGTAGTAAAAGTTAAGAGCACCTGAAAATCAAAGTTAAAAGTGAATAAAAGTTGAAATTAAAAGTGTTTTGAAAAAGAACTTAATATTTACAATTTTACAGATAAGTGTAGAAGTTGGTACGGAGTTATTTATAATTTTTGGATTAAATTAATTTAATTTAAGTAGCTCAAAAGCAAAAATTATAAAACAAATACACTCTTTTCAACTTATTCTTTAAGCTAAATTACAGTGGGCTTCCCTGAGGTTTGCTTTAATTATAAATAATCCCTAATTATTTAAAAAATTGTAAAATACCCTCTAAAATTACAAATATGCTAACAAATACTTCTCTAAAATGAGATATTATAAATTTATTAAAGTATTTATAATTTTAGAGAGGTATTTATAATTTTTTAAATTATTCTTCACAAATAAGCTATTAAACACTTGTTTTAGACCTTTGCAAACACTTCCAATATTTTTCATGAGTCATACAAATACAACTTGTAGGCCAATTACCTATTGCCCTCTATTTTATTTCTTCACCTAATACAAGTTTGTTAATAAGATATTAATATTAACCATTTCTTCTCTTTACCAATATTAATATGAAATATTATCCTAATATAACAGTTTCAACTTTTAGATGAAATAATTGTTTAATAAATTTGAGATACTGGTCACTACACGAACATTAGTGAGCTGGTGAAGAAGTTTCAAAACTAAAAAAAAAAGAAAAATAAAAAAAGGATTTTAAATTGGAAAAATTCGATGGACCCTATTAGGGTTTGTATCCACATGGGACAACATCTTAACGTGTAATTGAACGATTGGTAATTTATGTGGGACAAATTTCTATCACTAATATCACACCTTTTTAAAGTTGTAGGGATAATTACATTTCTCTCCCATAAGATTTGGTGTAATAGACCTTCTATGATTTGGGAATTCAATCTAGCACCTCTAAGGTTTGCTTCCGTCTAACAAATAAGGCCCTCGTTAGTCAAAGTTTACTGAATTTTATGATATTAATGAAAAATTGAATGAAAATCACTATTTAATCTTAATTGACTTAAAAATTGATTTCATGGAGGCCAAATAATTTTTTTGGAACTATACTACCATTATAATGGTGAAGATATATATACCACATCACATGCACTAACGCATGAAGACGTATAAGGGTAATTCGATTATAATAAGATTTATTTGACCAGCTATAAGTCAATAATAAATCAATTGGAGTAAATATAAATTTTTTCAATATCAGCAAATTCAATGAATTTTGACTGATGGGAGGACTTATTTATTAAAAAGAAGCAAACATCAGGAGTACTAGTTGTAATTTCTCAAATTATAGAAGATCTATATGTAATTATACCAAATCTCAAGAAAGAAGAGTTTAATTATCCCTAAATTGTGTGCAAAAAAGTAATTGTAGGGGTGCATCAAACCTAATAGTAAACTACAAAATTGCACTTTATAAGAAGTGATTGAGCAACAACGATTTAATTGCATTTATGCAAAACATTCAACCATTTGTTCCGAATGGTCATACTCATATATATTATTCGACTCGTCTACCAGCCCTAGTTATGTATATTATTTCCATAATTGAATAATACACCTTGCTAAACAACGAAAAGTGCTATATGAGTCCCCTTGAATCAACCAAAGAAAGCGCAAAACACAAAACATAGTCGTTTTAGTTTTTATTGTGAAAAACGAGGAAAAATCAATACAGAAAGTAAATTAAAAAGAAACAAATCCTAGAAATTTTCAAAAAAAAAGTGACGTTTTCATCCTCAATAATTAAGCTAGAGAATATCATATTTTACTAAGTAAAATTTATTCGGTTATATTATAACATAGGGGAAATAATATTCTTTTAGCTGGAGCGAAAATTGATATTTTTTTTTTTAGTTTGAGACCATTTTTAGGGAAAAATATAACTACATTTGAAGGAAAAAATATAAATTTTAAAGAAAATTATGACAAAAAACATAGCGATTTCTTTCTTCTCTCACAAAAATTGAATCCTATCATTCCCATATTTTTATAAGTTGAAGCCAAGTAGAAGCAACACAAAAAATCATGTCTTCCACAAATGAATCAATCAGGCCAAATAAAACACTCATATGCTACAATTGAAAGAGGGCATAATTTTTCCTCCAACCAAAAATACTTAACGACAACGTGCTAGGCGTGTGACCTATATTGTTAAATTGTAGATGAAAAAGTGCATGAGGATCAAAAGTGCTAATTTTTATAAGTTATAGAATTAAAAGTGCTAATCCTGTAGTCAATTGGGCCAAAAGTGATATAAACCTAACTTATAGGACTAAAAATGCTATTTCTCCTTATAAATATACATACAATAAGAAAAAAGTACTATTAGTTGTGAAATATATGAAGTGATAATGCTAAATCTTATCAATAATTAATGATGTGTATTTATAATGATTTTACCCCCAATGTTCTTTCCTTGTTTAAGGAGATAAATTGCTTCATTTTGAAAAATATAAGAAATATATTACTGTATTTTTAAAAATATAGAGAGATTAATTGCTATTTTTTTAGGGAGTTTTTTGCTAATTTGTAATACACAATAGGGTTGTTTACATTTCACCCTTAAATATCCTTATATTTGTGTCAAAATTATCATTCCATGATTATAAGTTCATTCCATACCGAACCGGGCCAGAATAGGGTTATGTACATTCTCAAGGGGTCATTCGAGCGTATCTAAATAGATCCTATGTTTACATATGGATCTCTACGTCGTTCCATTCCATTTAGGATTAGGAATAGGCATAATCAGACCTGCTTTTTCCATATCTCTCGTTATTTTTGGGACCCTATTCACCTCTTTGAGCTTCTATTGAATCGAGAAATAAAATAGGTTTGATTGGCCATCTTTTTGATATATACATAAGGCATTCTCCGGATAATTCAAATCGAAGCAATTGGATGTCCAACTCGGGCCTATACGACCGATCAATAGAAATACTCCACCTTTGTCATATATTCCATACATCAGGTTCGTAAAAAGAACAAAATTTTTTATTGTCAATTATGTATGATAAAAAAAAAATCAATTCTAAAAAACCTTCTATTTACTTGCTCTTTTTCTACGAGCTTAGGGGAATCCCTTGTACCGCATTCCTAGTCATAATAGGTAGATTTTTCTTTGAATATGACTATTTTATTTGACTTTATGACTTTACCACCTTTGATAATTTTGACACAATAATATATATAGATATATATACATATACATATACTTTTCTCATGATTGTCAAGTAGTCTTTAACAGGAACAACTAAACACAACTTTTTGTAATTATAAAAGTTTACAAAAATTATATTAAAATAAAATAAAATTTTGCATCACTAAATATATGCTAATTTATTATTAGAATTCGTCTCTAATATTAATTTGTTTCCTTTTCATAGTGATAATCAAAGACAATACCGCATAGATACAAATAATATGATAAATATAGTACAATTATCGTATGATCAGTATACAGTTTAAATATAATTTGTTTGTGATGTGATGTGGGTATAATTTAAGTGAAAATATATTTGTCGTGTGATTGATGTATAATTTTAAAAAAAATAATCAATTATATAACAAGTGTATCATATTTACTATATTATTAATCTGGTTCAATCAATTAATTTGGGTAATTATATTTCAGATAAATGTAAAAAAAATCAACATCCTATATTTAACTTGATAGGTTAAATCAAATCACAAGGGAAGGGAGGCCCCACAAAGTGCACTAGGTCTAGGAGTCCCCCACATGTCTCTCCCCATCACAACGATAATACCGCTCTCATAACAAACCATTCATTGTCACGCCTCTTTTTTCCTTTTTCTCATATATAACCCATCCAATGCCATTCATTGAACACAAGCCATCAATCCCACCTACACACACTCCCACTCGCAAAGAAGCCATAGGCACGACAAAGCCTTCATATTCCGATCGGAACCATCAGAACGTCGTCTTGTCGACTTCTGTATAAGAAGAGTGATCAATCACACGACAACGACGCTATCGATATGGCAACGGGTGCAGCTGGAGGCGCCATGTTCGAAGGCTGCATTTCGGGGGCCGACATGGGCATCCAACGACGCCCCTACCACAAGAACTGCAAGTGCGCCTTGCACAAGGCCCGCGGACGCTGCCCCCACTCGCCCCGCAACAACAACGTATCTTACCCTATCCGGAGGTCGTGGAGCGAGGGTTGCCTGGCGTTGATGAGCCCGACGTCCACGACGGGCTCCACCTCGCCCTGCCCCTCCTCCCCCACCGTCGCGGCCGCCCCGGAGCTGACCAGGGCCCAAACGCAGCTGGTTTTGTGGAAAGAGGAGGATGAAGAGGGCGAGGAGGGTCCATATTTTAATAAGGTTTAATTTCTTTTTTTTTTTTTTTGTTTCATTTGAATTTCATGGGAATTTGATCAAGTTTTTAGTTCTTTCTTTGTTTTTTCTTTTTGGGGTTTCTTGTCATGATTTTTAGGGCGATAGAGATTAATTTTGGGGGACCAAAATTAATGTTGTGGTTGGTTTTTGATGCATGGATGGGGACGAGAAATGTGACAATCTGAACTTGTAATCCCGATCAGTGTTGTGCCTGTCCATGTATTTTCCTGTCCTTTTCTTTTACGTTTTTAACACTATATAAACATTGGTATAATACAACCCTCTTTCACCCCCAAGAAAAAAACACGTTTTCTGTTTCTCGCTCTCAGAGTTGTTGTACGTGATTGATTAATTCTATTGATTTATTACTGAATTGGACGAAGTGATTAATTAATGGATTGCCCATTTTTCTGGTAATCATCACAAGTCGTCGTTCATTAATTTCCCAGCAATATTCGGATTTTTTGCAGTACCATATTTGATGATTTCACAATGCGAATTTGTTCGTGTTTGGATCATGAGTTTTTAAGTCTATTTTAGAATTGTTTGGGAAATTTTTACAAAAAAAAAGCTTATTACACTTTAAAAAAAATTACTTTTGCCTACAGTTTTAATGGCTATGACTAAAAATCCATAATAAAAATATCAATTATTAAACATGGTTTGTGAAAATTTAGCTTATCGATCATGAAAAATATTCATTGCCGTGGTTATGAGCCATGGCATATATTGTTGTCATGACTTCTAGCCATGATATAATGTTCTAGTCATGCTCGCAAAAATTACAGCCAACAACTATTACGTGGTCGTGATGAATAATTATTTACAATAATTATTTATTTCTAATCATATAATTAGTTATGGTTAAATGTTATATTTCTTCTGGTCTAACATCAAAATATAAAGACGTTATAAGCTCAGAGTAAGAATGGAGTTCTAAACGAACAACTTCAAGTTCGATCATATTAATCATAAAATTGTCGTTATTAATATTTTATCAATTTCATAACTTATTTTTCAAAATGTTTCAAAAATTTATTTTTAAAATAAAATAAAATATTTAAATTTTAAAAATTATTTTATAAAATGTATAAATTTAGCCAAACACTTTAAAGGTAGTGTAGTAAGAATTAAATAGAAATAATAAAGGGCCAATTTAGTGTCTTCAGATGCGAGTTTCACGGATGAACTATAATATTAATATTATATATATATATATATAAATATTTGATCTCAACCGTCCAATAATAAAAGTGATAAGCCAGCTACGTACCTAAGGTCCTAAACCATAAACAGATCAGCTATGCAACATATTGCTCTGTAAAGTAATGTCACAGGACTAACAATAAATCTACATTCATTCATCACATTTTGTTAAATATTTATGTAGACCAGAAAATTATTATCCTTTTCCAACCATATCATATCATTATAATTAATTTAAATGAGTTTGTGAATAATATAATTAATCATATAACTCTCATATATATCAACATATCATTTTACGATTTGATTATATATTTTCCGTTGAAAATTTACAATTGGTTATATTTTAATTGATCTAAACTAAAAATCGTGGTAAATAATTATTATTAACCATGATAAAAGTATTCACGTGTCTTTTAACCATGACAAATAATTTAGGTACACGCGTAAAAACAACAGCCAACCGTCATATTGGCGTAGTCAATGATTTCTTTTTTAACATAATAAATTCTCATAATTAAATGTTATATTTTACTAACAAATATTTTCGTTGGTAAATTTTTTTGCAAAATCAACAAGGAAAAAAAAATCGATTCAAAAATAAAATGATTAGCAAATTTCCAAGAAAATATTTTCTTGTTAAAATTTGTTGCTAAAGTAAATTAGCAACGAATTTCACTTTCTTGTAAAAAGATTATATTAATTGTTGCTAAAGACATTATTTAGTCTAACACCCTCTAAATCTTTTTATTTCTTGATTTGAAGCGATGCAATATTATTATTAAAATAATTCGATTACCTCATTTTTGTCGAATATAAATATTTAATAAATTAAAATAATTATAAAAATCATAACATGATCAACAATAACAAATAAATAAAATTTAAATAACACTTATTATTATAATAAATAACACCTATAATACACTAAAACAACACCCTCAAAATCCAAACTATCCATAAAATGAGGAGATACATGCATTCTTCCCAGGTAGTTGGGGTGGGGGTTGGATTAGGAGAGAGAAACACATTAATTGTAGCTTTATGTTCTGGTTAAGTTTTTCTTCAAGTTTTTGGAAAATGCAACATTGAGTGCACTAACAAACATGATTTACAAATTAAATAAGTATTAATTAATATGGAGGAAGAACATGGGATGCACTAATTTTTTTTGGCATGTGCAGGTCACGTGCTATATTCCTCTTTGGTATTGTCAAATATTTATTAATTAATCTCTAATTATTAATTAGGTGTCGGCACTCAAAGTTGTCTGAATTGATTTCAGTTTGGTTTTGGGCGGTTGTGGTGAGAAACTACTGCGTCGTTACTTGTTTTATAGGGCATATAATGGTTCGAAGATTCATCAAACTTTTATTAATGTTTGTATGAGAATTATTTATATATTAATTGGGTAGCTTAGCCATCACTAAGTTGAGCCCACTCGAACTCGAGCTAAATTGCCCAAGATTTTTAAATTTTTAAAAAATATTTTTAAGGTTAAAAAAATCATCTATTTTAAATATATTAAATATTTATTTTTTTATTTATCTAAAATTTTATCTTCAAAATTATGATTCTAATTTAATTTGAATTTATCTTAAATAATTATCTAGTGATTGTGATCTTAATCAGATTTGTATTTAAGTGGAACGAAATTTTTTATGAATCTCTTCATTTTTTTTAGATGCGCTTAGTTCTGTCGATTTTATATTCTTCATTAAACAGTTTAAAAACTTAACACTCCGCATGCTTATTTTTATTGCTTTTCTATGCTGTCGTGGGTGTCTTACACTTTTCTATGATACTTTTTTCATTGTTATTTTAAAATTATTTAATTAATAATCTCTATACTTCTTAAATTTTAACATTATTTATATTTTACACTCATCTTGGGTGTGGCTAGACTATTGTTTTGCTATTTATCATGATATTATTTTATAATATATATATATATATATTATTTTTCATGATACTTGAAGTTATTGAGCTAATAAACTCTACACTTTTCTTGTGTAGAAATTTATTTGGTGCTATTAATAGGTTTATATTTTATTTTTGATATTTATGTTGGGAATTAATCCCATCAGTAATGAGCCCGAAACTCACAAGACCTAATTAAAACTATTACAAAGAAATGGTGGGTACAAAACCCTTAATATTACAAATTGAATATACAAAAGAATGAATCAAAGATACGGATTACTGAATAGATTTTATAGATTTATAAAACAACAATAATCAGAATAAATGATTTTGGCTGAGAGAGCCAAATTCGGAGAGAAAGAAGCCAACAGCCACAAAAGGTCGGCATCCTCTCACGGTTGCTCAAAACTAACCAAACAATCACAACCAGATATCCACGGCCACAAAGACCCACTCAACAAATTACTAAGGTTTATCACACATATATCAGTTTATAAAAAACAACTTACGATCGGAACAGAGGAAGGAAAGAAAGAGATAGATTTCTGAATTCGTTATTCGGAAGCCACAATCCAGGGGGGGAACTTTATTGAGGTGATTCATTAAAGATAGAGAGTGAGAGAGATGCGATGGAGAAGTGATTCCGAGATCATCGGAATCAATGGGGGAGAAACCAGAGAAAGAGAGAGACGAGGGAGGAGAAACGATACAGAGGAAGAGAACGATTGAAGAGAATGGAAATTACAGTTAGGGTTTCAGCCTTTAGGTATAGTAGAAGGGTTACCAGGTTGGGTAGACGGGTCAAGAGAAAACGAGTGGGCTGAGCAAAACCAGTGGGCCACCAAGTGGGCTGTAACAATTGGATCGAGCCATCCAGTGAGAGATTGGGCTTTGGTTTGGGCCTACCATAACAGGTCACGGGCCACATATTTCAACATTCTCTACCTTGGACCAAGACCAAAAGAGAGAGCTAGGCCCAAGACCGGATCTGACATTCATCATTGCTAGAATGTCAGGATGTACCTGCAAAACAAAAAAAAAAAAAAAAGACAACCATATAATAGTGTAAGATATCCGTTTAAAAGGCGGTTACAAAAATCATTACAATATAATGATACGACGTCGTTTTGGTAAATGCCGTTGCAAAAATCGTTACCAAACTCGTTATAATTAATTAATTAATTATATTGAAAATAAAAAAAGATGTTGTTTTCGATGATTTAATATTATGGAAATATATCATTGTACCGGAACAATATAATTGAAATATATTAAAAAAAATAAAATTTTTTATTTGATATTGAAACATGTACGCAGTATGCAATAAATTTGTATATTCATAAATGTTAGTATTACATGATGTAACTGTCGTCTTACAATGTTGAACTGTATTGGTTAATCGGGCCGTCAAAATTAAGATCAAACCGTCACATATGATCATTTATCAAAAAATTCATTCAACCAAGTTGTAGCCTTATTGGGTATACGGATTTCGACATATTATTTCTAGAATGTTGTAGTTATCATTCAAGATGGTGTATTTCTAAATTAGGCAATGTGATTTAAAATCATACCGTTAGATATAATTTAATGGACACATACTTCTATATATTTCAATTTGGTATGAATCGGGTGCTCGGATGTAAAGATTTCGTATTTTTCAATCTGAATTTATGAGATGTCTCATTTTTTTATAACGGTTTTTGTAACGGCTGATATAATTTTCCACTGTAACGGCGTTTGTAACGGCTTTTATAACGGCGTATCAAATTTAAAATTCCCCCCTATTTTTTTATTTTGATTAATAATTCATTTTGCAATGGCGTTTGCAATGGTCTTTTTGAGATTTGGTCCAAAATTTCATTTTCCGCATGTTGACAAAAGTTGACCGCCTTACTTTGTAACTGCCTTTATAACGATTTTTAAATAATTGGACATTCCAAATAATAAAATATTTTAAAAAAAAAAACAAAAAAATATTTAGAATTTTTTTTTATTTTACAAATTTGCAACAGAAAAATATTTTATTAGAAAGATATACATTATGTAGCCTCATAGCATCATGGTCAGTCTCGTAGTCCTCGAAGCTATCATCATTATCCTCTTCATCTTCATTATTAGTTTGACTAGTTTCAGTCCGTGAAGTACCTGCAATCTGCTGTTGTGCAATTGAAAGATCTACCAGAATTTGTAACCAGTGGGATCTCGTAAATCGTACGACTGCTGGTGTGCAATTCAGGGACTGGTATGACTTCCTCCTACTGATATGCGATATCAGTCTATTTGGACTCATCAACAACTTTTCGAGCCTTAGTTTCGCAGACAGTCATCCAATCCGCTTTGTCCCTCTTCATACTTGGGTACTCAGTATAGTACACTTGTACTGCTTGTTGTGCAAGTATGAGTAACTCATCCTTCAATATACCTTTTTGATGTTTACATCAACGAGGTGATAGCGTGGATCGGGTTGGTTTGTACCTTGCATCCCCACAAAACTTGCAGTGCTCCAAATCAACGTCATCCTTCCAATATAACATGCAGTCATTTTTACATAGATCGATCTTCTAAACAGGCAAACCTAAATCCTTTATAAATTTTTTCGTGCTGTAGTAATCTCTTGGCAGGGTGTGACTCCGGGCTAATATTTTACTAACCCAATGTGATTGCTCAGAAATATGGCCGTCCACCTTGATATGCATCAACTCAGCAATAGTTATCAATTGAGATTGGGTGCAACCCTTCCACAATAGTTGGTCAGCAACATGCACTACATTTGGAATATAGTCTGCCAACCTTGACTCATTATCATAGGGCCATAACCATAACAATATGAAGAACGACCGACATCAATAGGGTAGGACCTCGTACCATCACCAGGCACAACATTGTGAGAAGAAGAAAAATAACTTGGCTCTATTGCATCAAAACCCATTCGTTGTGCCCAATCCATCTATTGTTTATTACCCCAATGTGAATAATTACCCTCGACATGGGTAGCTGGGGTTTGCTCCCAGGCATTGGAGGGACAGTAACAGCGTCAAAGTACTCCTGCACCTTATCCTCGCCATGAGAAGTTCAATTATAATATTTTGGCATAAATCCTTGCACACACAAGTGATAACTGATATCATCGGGTGTTCTGAACTTTGTGTTTTTGAATTTTCGACAAGGACATCTAATTTTGTTTCCATCCATATATCCACACTTATCCTTTGCCCATTTTATGAAAGTCTTAAGCCCACCTCAAACTCCAGTGTCAGACTTGCCCTCCTTGGGAGGTTCTTATTATACATCTATCTTTTCAATTCTCTTAACATGATGATATATATCACTGTATTCACACATAAAAATATACATCTAATTAATTTTCTAATTTGACGACCTATATATTTATAAATATTACTGTACTATGTACTCTATTTAGAAGAATACATAAAATTAACATGATATAAGATTAATAAAAAAAATCACAAAACTTATAATATAAGTAAATAGACTACAATTAATTTAATTAAATACAATAAAGTATTAAATTAGTCATTGTTACCTGATCAACCAACTTAAGTGATGATCAACACTAGTTGACGGTCTAAAATTTGAATAATAATCTACAAGCTAGTCAGATGTATATGCACGAAAATCAAAGTGTTGAAGAGTGTTTGTGGTTAGTATAAGAATTTTTACAATAAATAAAATGAAGTGAAATAAAATAAATATATGTAAGTTTTTTTGTACTGACTTTTGTCATGGTCTTTGGAACGCAAAAGATAGTCGTTAAAAATTAGCCGTTAGAAAATATAGATGTTATTTTGTAATGGCCTTCACAAAAAGAATCGTCCCTAATGTGACGGTTCTTGCAACATTGTCTTTTCGTGTACTTTGGAACGATTTTTTTCACTGCCTTTATAACTACTTGGTATTTGGAAAATTATCCGTTACAAAAATAGTTAGCCATTACAAAAACTATAGCAAACTAGTAACGGCCTACAAATTGTAACGATTTTAGGCACACATTAATTTTGTAGCGGGTTTGGTAACGGTTGTGGCCGTCACAAAAGATTTCTTTTTTATTATCCTCTTAATGACGTCAACACGTCCTGTCCATTACAAATCCATTGGAAAGGCCGTGTGTGGCCGTTCCAAAAAAACTGTTACAAATTTCGCCTTTCTTTATAGTGGTACTTTATGCAGTTTTCCCATGACACGTTCATCACAAAGCTTCATTTTATCTATTTTATTAGTTAGTACACATTCCTTTTGAAGCAATTCCAATCCTTTTATACTAATGTGACCTAACCTTTTATGCCACAGTTTAGTTGTATCATTTTCTAAAACAGTTGCAGCATGAACTTCATAGTACAAATATATAAATTCCTTTTCTATTCAGCTTTTTAAAACAGTCAAAGATCCTTTCATGATTTTCATAGTACCCTTCCCTATCTACCCTCAAGCCCTTCTTTCTCAAGGGTAGAACAAGAAATCAAGTTATGAATCAAGTCAGGAACATGTGTGATATTTTTTAAGGTTAACTTATAACCATCTTCGAAAGTTAAATAAATGTCACTAAGACCTTTTATTTTATAAAGTTTTTCATTAGCTATGGACACAAAGCCCAAATTTCTATATTTATAATTAGTAAAAGTTTTTCTAAAAGGACTCATGTGAAAAGTACAACCAGAATCAATCAATCTTTCATTTATATTAAGAGGAGACTGAACAACATTCACATCACATACCATAAAGACTTTACCAGAATTTTCTTCAGTGATAGCATTAGCATCTTCTATGTTATTATTATTCCTATTTTTCTTTTTTGATTTTCGACAGTCTTTTATATAGTGTCCCT
>NC_026151.1:6044213-6065246 GCF_000512975.1 Sesamum indicum
TCATCCCTGGTTCTAGATCTCGACTTACTCCTACTTCTGCTGCTACTCCCACCTTTGCTATGTTTCCTATATTTGTATTCAAAATTTTGATTTTTAGTCCTTCCTCTTACATTGTTTACTTCATTCTGGTTTTGACTAGGTTTATTAGTCTTAAGGTCCATTTTCTTACTCTTAAGGCTATTAATTACGGTATCTAGATTTACATTATTCCCACTGTATTTTATAACAACTTTTATATCACTAAAGGCTTCAGGGATATCATTAAGCAAGACAATAGGAGAGTAGTCATCAATATTTTTATCACCAGTAAGTTTTATGTCTTGAATTTTTGTTGTAAAATCATCCAAGTTTTCTTCAATTTTTGAGATAAATCAAGTTTATATCTAAAAAAATTTTCAAGCAAAAATAATTTACTTGGCAAAGAAGTTTCAGTAAAAAGTTCTTCTAATTTATTCCAAAGATCTTTTACAGAATTTGTTTATCAACTTTTCTTAAAATCGTGTACAAATTCAGAATAATGGAAGAATAAACATATTCATCATTTTCAAGCTTCTTTTCATCATAAACATTATAAGCATATTTTCCATCTATAACTTTGAAAACCTTTTCTTGAATCAAAATACCTTTCATTTGTTGTTGCAAAAAATCAGACTTATCGTCAAAAGGTTGCAAATTATAACCAGCCATATTATGATGACAGAATCAAAAAAGATATAACAGGAATAAATGACCTAGTAAATTTAGAGTAATATCAACAACGTATATAAGAAAAAGCAGTAAAAAGAAAACCACCAGAGCAGTTAAGTTAACAGATAAATGGGAAACCCAAGCTAAATCTCGACCAGATACTTGGTAGCCTCAAGGGTTCGGTCAGGTGAGGGATTAGCGAGGGGTTTTGATCTTGGTTTATAAGAATAAGCACTAAGTAATAAATAAAAGTAAAGCACAAAGCAGTAAAAAAGATTTCAGCACATAACAGATAAAGAATGCACTAAGCAGTAACCAAGATAAAATGGCACAAAGCTAGACCTCAAAGCATATTAGAACAAATCTAAGAAGAGTCAGAGCAGATATTACCGTATCGAAGCGGAGACAGAATCATGACATCTGATACCACTGTTGGGAATTAATCCTACCAGTGATGAGCTCGAAACTCACAAGCCCTAATCAAAACTATTACAAAAGAAATGGTGGGTACAAAACCCTTATTACAAACCGAATATACAAAAGAATGAATTTATGATACAAATTACTGAATAGATTTACAGATCTATAAAATAACAATAATTAGAATAAATGATTTTGCTCAGAGAGCCAGATCTGTAGAGAAAGAAACACAACTACAAAAGGCCTGCAACCTCTCACGGTTGCTCGAAAACAACCAAACAATCACAACCAGATACCCATGGCCATAGAGACTCACTCAAAAAACCACCAAGGTTTATCACGCAGATATCAGTTTACAAAGAACAACTTATGATCAGAATAGGAGAAGGAGAGAAAGTGATAGAATTCTGAATCGGTTATTCAAAATCCAGAAGCCATGGGGGGGCTTTATAAGGTAATTCATCAAAGACAGAGAGAGAGAAATGTGGCGGAGAAGTGATTCCAAGAGCATTAGAATCAATGGGGGAGAAACCAGAGAAAGAGAGAGACGAGGGAGGACAAACAACAGAGTGGGAGAGAGTGGCTGAAGAGAATGGAAATTAGGGTTAGGATTTCAGCCTTTAGGTATAAATAGAAGGGTTGTCGGGTCGGGTAGACGGGTTAGGAGAAAACGGGTGGCTGAGCAAAATCAGTGGGCCATCAAGTGGGCTGTAACAATTAGGTTGAGCCATCCAGTGAGAGATTGGGCTTTGACTTGGGTCTACCATTAAAGGTCATGGACCACATATTTTAACAATTTATTTGTTTAAGTCTACTTAATATTTCATTTAGTTTTTATTTCTATTTAAATATTTACTCTTTTGTATTTTTTTTGATTCATTATAATCATTTTACTCATCTTTTTATATTCAATTTGATAAATTGATATTAAAATTTTGAAATTATTTTAAATTAGTTCTTCTCTCTATCATCTTCTTTCTTCCCTCCCTCACTCCCACCCCTCCAGTTATCTTTCTTACCGTTCATGGATAGAAGTTTTCATTCTTAATTTATATTTTATTTTTTATAAGTACGATCAATTTAGATTATGTAATTTAATATAATTTGTGAAGAAGATGAATTACATAAACAAACAATACATTTAACTAATTTTTTATTTTTATTTTTAAATAAGACTTGATATATGTAGAAATTGATTAATCTATTCAAAACTACTATGTTTTACTCATTAAAAGTAAAAGTTTTATTTTGCATAAAAGATTCATTCATAGCACCATATATTGTAAAAAAAATTATTTAATTTAAAAAAAAAGAAAAAGTATATAATTGTGCATAGTACGGGTTCTACACTAGTTCATTAATTATGATGTGATTTATCTGTTTAAAGAGTGATTATATAAAGTTTATATATTATTCAAAGAGGGTGTTTGTAATTTATTTAGTAGGTAATAGGTAATAGGTAGATGTATATGTAATAATTACTAAGGATTAAAGGCAATTTTAGTCCCCTAATTTCAAGAAATTCTTATTTTAGTCCCGTAACTTACTAGGGTTCTATTTTAGTCCTCTATAATTTAAAAAAAAAACTCAATTTTGGTATACATTTGATCGGAAACTTGACTCAATCACCGGAAAAAGTCACATGGCCTTCACGTGACTTTTTAAATTGGGGGTTTTATTTTTATTGATTTAAAAAGTCACATGGCCTAATGGATTAAAGACAATTTTAATTCCCTAACTTCAGGCAATTCTCATTTTAGTCCCGTAACTTACTAGGGTTCCATTTTAGTCCTCTATAACTTAAAAAAGCTCAATTGTGCTGCACGTTTTTATTTCCATGTCATCGCCACGTTGTCGCCACGTGCGCTTTTTAAGCCAATAAAAACGAAACCCCCAATTTAAAAAGCCACGTGAAGGCCATGTGACCTTTTTCTGTGACTGAGGCAAATTTCCGACCAAATATGTACCAAAATTGAGCTATTTTAAGTTATAAAGGAATCAAATGGAATCCTAGTAAATTACAGGACTAAAATGAAAATTACTTAAAGTTAGGGAACTAAAATTACCTTTAATCCTAATTACTAACACCTAGGTAGCAATTTTTTAGGGCCCAATAGAATTATCTAGCCCTTTTAACCATTGGGTCAGGCTCAATTAAGATAAAATCAGCTGGTCAAAGTACACAAAGACCAAGGAGCAAATACTACCCTCGACCAATTGAAGCTTGCTTGCGAAATCAACCCAATCTAAGCCTATTTTTAACCCACTTGTGGCCCAATCAGCTTAGCTTGCATATCAACATTATTTCCCACCTCGACCTAAAGACACGCCAACAAGAAATAAACACATTATTTTGAGGTAAGACCATAGGTAACTACCCTTAAATAGGTCATTTTTCTGCTAATGTGGCAAGTCATGCTTCTGCTCGCGCAGGATATGGATGACATGGCATATAATTTGATCTGTATTACCCCATTAAACTAAATATCCTAAAATTTGGGTATGTTTAGATTATACTCAATCGATTCCTCAATTTTCTCATCTGACTTCTATAAATAGTAATTTGAATAGGTCAAAGGAATGATTTGATCGCTTTGACTCTACATACAAAATTTTCACTTATTTTCAGCTTAATTACTTATACTCATTACTCAACAAAACCTCTCATTTTCCCTAGCACTCCACATATTCTTCACAGGTTTCATCATATAACCAGCTAGCTTCTCATATATTTATGACATATTTTAACTTTAACTTCACTAATTCTTTTACCAACTTAAGTATTAAAGTGTTAATATTTATTCTGCAAGTTAGTCCCACATTGTGGTTAAATCAATGCCAAATTCCATTAATTAGATTACTTTCTTGGGAAATACATAAAAATGTTTGTTTTTTATTGCAATATACCTAATAACATCAGCATCAGATTTCTAGCTCCACAAGAAACGAAAGATGACAAAGTAAAGGCAAAGAGAAGTTATAATGGTAGGCAAGAAAAAAATTGCACTTTATATCCCATAAGTTAGCCCTTTGAATTTTGTCTTATTATTTTTAAGTTTATCACATTATATCCCATAATTTAAAACAAATTTATAATTTTAGTCCCACATCTCAAGGAAAATTAGAAATTATAATTTTGTTTCATTGTTTCAACGGGAACAACACGTGATGACACGAGCCCGGTTAAATCTTGATGAAAATTAAGGCTATTTTCGTCAAAAATTTAACAAAATTAAGGCTTGAGTTCAAAATTGTAAATTTTTTTGGAATTATCGGATGCAATATGATAAGTTAAAATTAGTAAGATTAGAATCTCACACACAAGAAAAAAAATAAAACCTAACTTGTGAGAAGTAAAATGTAGTTTTCTCATTAAAGGCCATTGAGGAGGCTGTTTTCCTCAGCCGAAAATAGGGTAAATTATATTTTTTGTCTCATAAGTGGACCTATTTTCAATTAACACTCAGGTCAATTCGCACATTGAGTCCCATATGTGGGTATTTTTTTTCAATTTGAGGACCATTGAGGAATTTCTGTCCAATTGATAACGGCAGTTGCTCTCTCCATTAGTCAATACAATCAAAATAAGGGTAAATTACATTTTTGGATGCATAAGTGGGCCTGTTTTCAATTTTGGTCCCATAAGTGGACCTGTTTCCAATTCTGATTGCACACGTAAATGTGCGAATTGGCCTGAGTGTGGGACTAAAATTGGAAACAGGTCCACTTATGAGACCAAAAATGTAATCTTATTTTGAATGTATTGACTAACGGAGAGAGCAGCTGCAATTATCAATTGGACGAAAATCCCTCAATGGTTCTCAAATTGAAAAAAGAAAACCACATATAGGACTCAATGTGCGAATTGACCTGAGTTTGAGAGCAAAATTAAAAACAAATCCACTTATAGAACCAAAAATATAATTTACCCGCCGAAAATACAAAGCCACATATTGTCCGTAGTCTTGCAAGTACGAGGTGAAGCCAAAGCAGGCTAAAACAAGAAAACGCACCAACGTATATATGCATTGGTAAGCACTCCAAAGACCTGAGAGGTAGTAAAATATCATTTGTCTTAGCCGGCTGCTACTTTGTCCTAAAAGATGCCAACAACACATTCTCAGATTCTAACACTGTTGCAACTACAAATTTATATGTTGACCTGAATCGTTTGTCTATTGTATAAATATCTTCAGACCAGTGCATAACTTTCACTTCTTACATATTTCTTGACAGAGAGAGAGAGAGAATGAACACGATTGCAGATGACATATTTCTGCAGTGTTTTCATGGAAGCTTATCGATGAATCAAACGGAGAAAGAGCGAAGACCCTATCATAGAAACTGCAGCTGCAAACTGCACAAGTCGAAAGACGCTAATGCGAGTGTGTGTTTGCATCACAAGAACGTTAAAGTCATGAAGAAATCATGGTACAAATGCTCCTTGTCGCTCCAAGTTCCTCAGTTTCAAAGGAGTAATGAGGAGAACAATGCATGGAAGATAGGGAGGACAGATCAATGGATGATCATGTAGAAGGAAAAAGGTAGCATTATTGTATAATTGTAACGACATATACATGTTTTTGTCAACCTTTCAAGATGAAAAATGTATCTGTAATTTCACCTTCCCAATGCAGTACATTAATATAAACAATATTATTGATATAATGTTACATGATAATTTTAATATTGTCACCAAAGTCACATAATTAAAATTGCAATCAATGGGAAATTTCTTACGCCCAAGTAAAATGTGTAAAGAAATCAACTGAAGCAAGATAAACGATGCTTGCCATTGGAAGGAAATCTTGATGCAGTGTTCTTGATCAAAGGCACAAGAAAGTGAAAGAAATGGTTTTCTATATCCTGTTAAGCTTCAGGAAGAAGAAGATACACATATATGTATTCCAGCTATGCCTAACTACCAAGAACTCGTGAGAAGAAAACTTACAACGTCTAGTTCGTATTTTTACTAATAAAGAATCAAGAAACCAAAACATTTATGTAGAATTTTATTGAAGAAGAAGTGAATAACAGAGTTGCTGTATCTGCTATATATATACATTTGAACCCAACGGCTATTAACTAACTTGACATTGAAACAAGGAAAGAAGTGCTAATAACTAAAAGAAGCGTGGTGACGCTTTCAAGAAGAAAACACAGCTAAACAAAGCTTGAAGTCGCAGTTAATTCCTTCTAAAATACTCGTCCTTCTCAAATGCACTTGTGACTGAGTCCAGCGTTTTTGCTGCTTTACTGTCTTCTTCCTGTGCTAAAGTCTTTGACTGGTTAGTAGCTATTTGAGCTAGTTCTTGGTTATCTTTCAACCCCCCACTCAAGCTGGACTGGGAAAAATTTGACTAGGCCAAGCTTGGGAAGCTGAGAATGGAAAAGAGGGCCTGACAGTGACTTAGTAAAAAGGTCAGCAAGTTGGTCTCTGGAAGGCACATGGGAAGGTGCAAGAAAACCGAAGTCATAGTGATCACGAACTAAATGGCAGTCGATTTCTAAGTGTTTAGTTCGCTCGTGGAAAACAGGGTTCTGCACAATATGGAGAGTTGCTCTATTGTCACAAAGAAACGGAATGGGCCTGGGAACAACAACACCAAGATCATCCAACAATGAAGAAAGCCAAACTAACTCACATGCTGTGGATCCCATGGCCCTGTATTCAGCCTCTGCAGTGGTTCAAGAGACGGTATTTACCTTCTTCGTTTTCCAGAAAATTAAGGCATGGCCTAAGAGACATAAACCTGTTAGCGACTTCGACTGTCTGGGCATGAAGCCTAGTCAGCATCACAATAGGCTTTGAGACAAAGAGAGGTATTGGAAGGGAAAAAGAGCCCCTTATGCTAAGTTCATTTGAGATAACCAACCAAATGTGAAGCTGCCTCCCAATGCTCTTTGCAAGGAGACTGTAAGTACTGACTAAGCTGTTGAGTGGAGTGGGACAGGTCTGGCCTTGTAAATCCAAGGCACTGTCTGAAGAGGCTGCAAGTTTTATTCACACTGGGAATGGCGTGTTCGTGCTCTTTGCATCAGTCATCTTCAAATCAGATATCTTGAATGTATTTACTTTGAGTGAGAACAATTCCTTTAGGAGCTCGGGCTATTTCAAGTCCTAAAAATTACTTTGTTGGCTCCATATCTTTTATAGTGAAAAGCTGGTGGAGATATGCCTTGACTTTTTCAATGAGTGACAAGGAGGTACGTGCAAGCAAAACGTCATCAACATAGACAAGTAAAAAAGTGAATCCATGAGGAGAAACCTTGGTAAATAAGCAGTAATCATTCTTAGATTTCTTGCAATCAAAGTGCTCCAATTTTGAGCGAAACTCAAAATGCCATTGACGTGAGGCTTGCTTGAGCCCATATAATGATTTGTTCAACTTGCAAGCATGTCCAGGTGGAACTGGATAACCATCTGGAGGCTCCATATAAATTTCTTCATCCAAGGGTCCATGCAAGAAAGCATTATTTACATCAAGTTGATGTAATTCCCATCCCTTTGAGGCTGTGACTGCATGAGAGCTCTTACTGTAACTACTTTGGCTACAGGGGAGAAGCTCTCAAAGTAGTCTACCCCTTCTATCTGATTGTACCCTTTTGCTACCAAGCGTGCTATGAATCTGTCAATTGTGCCATCAGGGTTAAATTTGAGCTTATACACCCATCTATATCCAATTGGTTTTTTGTTATCAGGTAATGGTTGAATGGTCCATGTCTGGTTTTCTTGTAGCCTTGATTTCAGTTTCCATGGCTTGAATCCATTGCTGTTGCTTGACTGCTTGTTGGTAAGTATAAGGTTCCTGCAGATGAGAGATACATGAGTTAAAAGCAGCGTATGTAGGGGAAATATTAGTTACAGTGATAGTATTATCAAGTATAGAGTTGCTGCAGATGAGTCATTCATCCAAGAAGGCTTTGAAGAGACTCTGGTGGATCTTTTGAGCACAGGTACTGTTGGACTAAGAGCTTCAAGAGCCTCTGCTGGTGAGCTAACATGATCATCAAAATCAGGATTTAAATCAGGAAAATGTAATGTTAACTAATAAAACAAAACATCTCTGCTAACAATTATCTGATGTTTCTCAATGTCGTAAAGCTTATAGCCCTTTTGGCCATGCACATATCCGATGAATATACATTTAGAAGATCTAAAATCAAATTTATCTTTGGAAGGGTGAGTGTTGGTTGCAAAACAAAGGCATCCAAATACCTTCATATGTTTGTAATCAACTTGTTTATTAAAGGCCATTGAGGAGGCTGTCCTCAGCCGAAAATACAAAGCCACATATTGTCCGGTAGTCTTGCAAGTACGAGGTGAAGCCAAAGCAGGCTAAAACAAGAAAACGCACCAACGTATACATGCATTGGTAAGTACTCCAAAGACCTGAGAGGTAGTAAAATATCATTTGTCTTAGCCGGCTGCTACTTTGTCCTAAAAGATGCCAACAACACATTCTCAGATTCTAACACTGTTGCAACTTCAAATTTATATGTTGACCTGAATCGTTTGTCTATTGTATAAATATCTTCAGACCAGTGCATAACTTTCACTTCTTGCATATTTCTTGACAGAGAGAGAGAGAGAGAGAGAATGAACACGATTGCAGATGATATATTTCTGCAATGTTTTCATGGAAGCTTATCGATGAATCAAACGGAGAAAGAGCGAAGACCCTATCATAGAAACTGCAGCTGCAAACTGCACAAATCGAAAGACGCTAATGCGAGTGTGTGTTTGCATCACAAGAACGTTAAAGTCATGAAGAAATCATGGTACAAATGCTCCTTGTCGCTCCAAGTTCCTCAGTTTCAAAGGAGTAAAGAGGAGAACAATGCATGGAAGATAGGGAGGACAGATCAATGGATGATCATGTAGAAGGAAAAAGGTAGCGTTATTGTATAATTGTAACGACATATACATGTTTTTGTCAACCTTTCAAGATGAAAAATGTATCTGTAATTTCACCTTCCCAATGCAGTACCTTAATATAAATAATATTATTGATATAATGTTACATGATAATTTTAATATTGTCACCAAAGTCACATCTTAAGTGATATAATAATTTTAATTTATTACATTATAATAAATTTGAATTAAAATTGAAATCAATGAAAAAAAAATTTCGCCATGTAAGATGTCTGCAGATCCCATCTATTTAGCAAGAAAATGAATTAACATCTGCGTGTAGCAGCACTCAGTAGGTCGATATTAAACACGACACTAACTTACTTCAGAATGATTGTATTGGGGAAACCTTGAGACAACCTTCTTTTCTCTTCTCTATCCAAACTTGTATATGACACTACAAGAAATATAACATTTAACTACAACTAATTGCTATGATTAATAATAAATAGTTATTGACCATGGTCACGTAACGGTTATTGGGGTTATCGGCCGAGGTCTTTATGAGGGTGATTAAAATATTTGTCCGCCTGGAAATCAGGACACAAGTCAAGAACTACCGCCCTGAAGACTCCCACCGCAACGGAATATGCGAACTGTTGGGGAGCAGTTGGAAGCAGATAAAACCGAAAATTTCGTGAATCAAACGCTACGCACCTTAAGCGCTAGAAGGAATCCTAAACAGATGTAAGAACTAGACTAGATGCGTCAACCAACTAAGACAGATTGAAGTTTTTATCAGAAAAAAAAAATATCATTTTTACTTTTCTTTTTCAATTAGAAATTTTAGGCTTTTAGATGTTAATTTTTTTTCTTTTTTCTTTAGTTACCAAAACTCCAAACATAAAAAGAAAAAGAGAGAAAATATTGCTCCCAGTTGTCTTCCTCAACACCACCACCGCCGTCCCCTGCAACTTATCTTCCTCATCATACCCCGTCGCCGCCCGTTCAATTGTCACTCGTCAGCCATGAAACCCCACCCACATCCCGATATAGATCCGTCATGGCCTTTTCCGGTAGCCGTCTCAGCCGCGGCATCCCACCACAAAGCCAAGCAGACCCCCCGCCTTCGCCGTTCACATCATTTGATCCGGAATGCAAAGGTGAATTTAATGCAATAATAGGGAACGATTAGTCAAAAACTTCTCTTACATGTCATAAAAATCTCTGCTAGATATGTTGGGGTCATTGTGATTGGAATGAGGGGCAAAGAGCAGAAACCGTGCAATGTTAACAAGAGAAATCCCGCTACATAAAATTACTCCCAACGCAATAAGCCGTTCGCAATTTTTAGTGCTGTAACATCCTTTCTAGCAAGACAGAGACCGAAAAAAACGAACATAAATAAGTATGTGTTGAAATAATATATATGCTTGAATTTATTTTTAGAATTGATTTAAAATTATTCAAAATAAATATTGTATATTTGATGTTGTGTTATGAGAGATAAAAGTTAGTGTTTATTGTCAAATTATATATATATTATATATATATAAGTGTCGTATATTTAATGTTATGTTTTTTTAAATAAAAATTATTATTTATTATCAAATTATTTATCTTTTGTATCATGTTTATGTTTGTATATATTATATATATAAAATCCAAAACAAAAAATTCACTAAGATAATATGTTAAAAAAAGTACGCAAACTATCTCGAAGATCACCAAAAAATAAACCAGACAAAACCAATATTGAATTGTATCAAGATAATGTAAAATCTAAAATTAACAGTGATTAATTGGGACATCAAGCAAAGTAAAGAAAGAGTAAACGAAGCCTAAGAGAAATTCAAATATAGTCCAAGGGAAAATTAATTATATGATTAAAAAAAATTAAATATACCATGCGATATTTCGCACGAATTCGGATTCGTACTTGGATTGGATTGGAATTTAGATTAGAATCAATTAATTTAGTTGGAGGAGGTTTGATTCGAGTCAAATTTTTTCTAATTAGAATAACAATTTGCATCACAATATGAATTTGGAAGATATATTTAAAATGTGAAACAGTTTGGGCCACAATCAATCTGAGTTGTGTGGCATCCAAATATCCCACATAACCACACACCCTTCTCTCTGTCCCCACTCCCCCCCTTCACCCCCACCTACCTCTCTCCGCCATGCGCTACCTCTCACCATGGGCTGCTCCTCCACTTGCTACCTTCCCCCCAATCCCCTCCCATCACACCAGCACCACCATCCACACCACCAGCGTCTTCCCTTAAACCGCCGCTCCCTTCTCTTCCTTTCCACCACCCTCCCTCTCTCCACCCCGCTTACTTCCTCCGCCTCCCCCCCTCCCTCACCGGACACCACCGTCACCGACAGAGTCTTCCTAGACTTCAGCCTCTGCCCATCGTACTTCCTCAACCGCACACTCGGCGAGTACGACCTCTCCGTCTGTGCCGAGTCCGAGCCCCTCGGTCGCCTCGTCCTCGGCCTCTATGGCAACCTCGTCCCCATCACCGTCTCCAACTTCAAAGCCATGTGCAATGGCTCCTCGGGCTCAACCTACAAGGGCACTTTGGTCCAGAAAATATTCCCGGGTCAGTTCTTCGTTGCGGGTCGACAGGGCCGGAGAGATAAAGGAGAGGTTAAGCCGCCGGTTGAGCTTGCTAGAAACACGGAGACAGTTGATTCCAAAGCCTTTCTATTGGAACACTCCAGGCCCGGTTTAGTTTCGTTGTGCTTGTCTGAAAATGATGATGATGACGATTTGAAGCTCAGCCCGAATTATCATAATGTAGAGTTCTTGATCACTACTGGGCCCGGCCCATGCCCCCAGCTTGACAGTAAGAATATTGTCTTTGGGTCTGTGCTTGAAGGTGAGTTCTCTAAATTACTGCCATTTAGCCTTCACACTTTGGTTGTGAATTTGGATGAAATACTTTGATAATATGTGATGTTTAAAGTTTGATTGATGTGTATCAAGTTTTAAGCAAATACTCGTCAATAGTTGTTTAATGAGTAATTTTGGATCTCTGTCGATTTGTTCTTGGTTTATAGTCTCTTCGCTCCTCAGAATTATGTTCCTTTTTTCATTGCTTAAGAACTCATTGCATCTCAACGTTATATGCCTACTTTGATCTCACTCCGAACTTTGGGAAGAGCTAGGCATTTATTGTTTTAAGTAGTGGCTGAGACTTAGTAGCGTTGTCTTACTATGATTACTGTAATTGAGAGAGCAGTTTTGGAGGGGGAAAACAATGTATGGAAATCCAGCTTTATTTTGGGACATCAAGAAAAGTTAACAGTAGTTATAAGTTTTGGGCAGGGGAAGTATTATTTGTGAGCATTTGCAAGAATATAATAGGAAGGGCCGATGAAGGTGCTGCATTATGATGTGGAACTATTGTTAGGATTGTTTTGGTGGCATAGAAATTATCTCCAAGAACTAGAACAAGAAGACATTCAATTTGATCCGTATCAACTTTTTTCCAAATTTCAGCTTTAACAGCTCAGTTCCATGATGCCAAATTATGCACGAGATATATTCAGATTAGTGGTGTGAGAGCCAAAGTTTTAACTTGGTTGCCATATGTTGTGAGTCAATGTGATCCAACATTCAACACAGAGCTCTTTCAAAACCACATTTTAGATTAGTTTTTAAGGAACATACATCTTTTGTTGTTCTAGTATCTAAACCGTTTTGTTATATTCTTCAAACTAGTGAAAAGTTTCACCGCCCAACTGTTTAATTATTCGATAATGTGGTTCTTTAATACCATGGTTGAAAGTGAAGAAAGGTTTGAGGATATTATTTTCAACACCATATGATGATAGTTCTAATCCACAGCTCGGGACCACTAGAAAGAGCAGAATGAGCTAGTTGACGATAAAGTTGGGATTCTGATGAGCTCGTCCTTTAAACTTGATTGGTACTAAGTTCAGATCTGGTTTCTGAAGTTGAATGCCAAAACCGTTATCTCCTTAATTTAAGTTCTAGTTCACATAGATCATACAAATTTAGATGGTACAGAATCCAGTGTTGTTTAATGACAGGATCATGTCACATTTGTACTCCTTTTGTTTGTGCATTCAATGCCTATTTGGTTTCAATGTCACCTGCAGATCACTAGTACTTAGTTTAAAGAATTTTGAAAATAATTTTCATAGATCTATTATATGACAATTTTACGTCGAATCTATATTGCAATGTTCATATTTTTGGGGAGCAGGTTTCTTAAATATATATTTATGATTGAATAGGTGTCTTTCTAGGATCTTTTTGAAATGTTTCGGGAAACTCTTGGAGGATTTTGATTAGGAAAATTTCTACTCTTTTAAGATGGGATAGGTAGATTATATATCTTCAAAGCTTTTGTTTTTTTTGTTTTTTCATTATGTTCATGTTTCTAGCATACATTCAACTGATTTGTGTGTTCTTGTTGATTTATGTTCAAATTATGATGTGATTTGCCTACGTAATTCTAAAGGCATCTTTGTAAATTCTATATTGTTTAAGAGGATATTTTAATATTCTTACTAGTAAGGACTTGTTATATTTGAAATGATAATAAATATATATATAAATTTCTCATTTTGGAAATGAATTTATAAGTTAACCACAACATATATCTTTCTATATAGATAATGATTTAGACAATCAATCAATTTATTCTTCATGTGATTATGATACTAAATACATTATTTTGGGAGCAATTATTATTAGTTGACACTTGCATGAAAATTACAATTATCTTGACGGTTTAAGTTATTGAATAACCTTTTGGAATTTGAAATTTGTAGTCGTTTTAAAAATCATCACCAATCGTTCTTTTTCACATTACTTTTTGACGTTCTTGTTTATTTGTAATATACTACAATAGTAGAAGTGCTTGAACTAAATATTCTTATACCACAGATGCAAGAATGCCGTAACATCATACTGTTCATATGGAAAGATAAAGAACTATCAATATAGATTATTTTCCCATCTTAAACTGCTATAATTCCCAAATAAGTTAGTTATAAAATAGCCTTTTTACATTGGAATTCTTATATTGATGTCAGCATTTTCGTCCAAAATCCTAATGTGTTAGGGGTGTGACCGTAAACAAAGCATTTAAGAATGGGCTTAGATGTAATCCTCAAACTTCAAAGGAGTCAAGTGCAAATACACTTTCTCATAGGAAGTCTACATGTAATTAGCTCAAAAGTTCATAGTTCAAATTTATTTTCTGTATCATGTCATACTGAAACTTATGCTGTAAAATATTCATATCCTCTGAATACCATGGCACAATGATATCAGTTATTCTCTGCCACCTGCTGGTGCACAACTGAAGAATCGAACCATGTTGCAGGGTTGGATGTTGTCACAGCCATAGCTTCCATTCCCACGTACAAACCAGCAGAAAGAATCCGACAATACAACGACTTTGCAGAGTTTATTGGAGACGGAAGAGCAAAAACTGCGCGCGCCATCTGGAACAGACCTCTCAAAACTCTGTATATCAGTGATTGTGGAGAACTGAAAGTTGCAAAACCTACACTTCCCCCAACTCTACCCTGATACTGCTATGTTACGTTGTTGAGGTTCCCAAATAGTACTCTTGTGCATCCTGTAAGTTACGAATATTTTCCTCAGCAACTACGGTAAAATTCAGGTGAGAAGAATCTGCGTTTGTTTCTAGTGTTCCGCTGCTCTCTGCATTGTTTCTTTCTTTTTTGTGAACCAGAATTCGTTTTGGTTGCTCGATATATGTAGACCTTCTTGCTCAGATGAAAATTTCTGATTAACTTTTAATCCGTTCCTTTGATGTATACGTATACATAATTTAACTTAAAAAAACATATATAACTAAGTTATGTTTTTATGTACATATATTATATATGACATAAATGTGTAGGAAAAATTGCAATTTTAATCCTGTAATTTAGGGATTGGCATTTTTTGTACCATTTTATAAATTGTATTTTGCAATTTTAAAATTTTAGCAACTTTAGTCTTTATCTTGCCAATTTGATCAGAAATTACATGTGAGTTGCATATGATCCAGTTAACTTGCAATTTTTGTCCTATAAATTAATTTCGTGCAGAACAAAAAATGTCAATATCTTAAGTTATAGGACTAAAAATGCCAGTCCCTCCTAAGTTACGGATTAAATTTAAAATTTAATTTGGTCATGTGTCACACATAATTTTTCGGTGATATTGGTCGAAAAAAGGACTAAAATTGTCATAATTTTGAAGTTACAAGACTAAAATTGTATTTTTCTTGTATGTGATGTGTGTATTTCGAGATCTATATTTATATGTATCTATATCTATATCTATATATATCTACATCTATATCTATATCTGTACTATATCAAAAAGTGTAAATCTTTCATGTGTTGTTTTTTCTTTAAAGACATTTATACCCTTACTTAAATAACCTCTATAATAATAAATAAAAATTACTTATAAAAATATAAAACCCTATTACAAGAAGACTACTTAAGAGTTCTAATACCTCTAAAGTCTAAACTATTTAGATAATGGTAGTTTAAAAGAATAATTGATCTCCCATCGGCTTCCAATTAAAAATGGTGAATGAAGGTAATCAATTCCATCCCACATTGTTCGAAAACTATTTCTGCAATTTATTAATAAGGAAATCAACAAGCAAAACTATATGTCGAGCTCGGTTGCGTGAGCTTATAACCCAAGCGGGGATATCAAAGTGGTTGAACATTGAGCTTACTCAACTAGTTGGGCCACTGGTTGCTAGATGCTGGCATGCCCGTTCCAAGCTAGGAGTTTGGGCCATGTGGTCCAGGCGAAGGTATGGGCTTCGTGGCTCTTAAAGTGGAGGGCACTGCGTCAGGCTGGCTTCACAGAGCAGCGAAAACCTCCCGCTCTTTGTATTGGAAGGATAACGTGTCGGTGCTCCATTGGCTCACCAAAGCTAGTCGATCTTCTCTTATTTTCGACATGTATTTGACCATCTTTCAATTTTTTTATGTGCATTTATCTATTTTATTAGTAAAGTAGGTATGGTTCTTGGAACTTCTATAATGCACAATTTTTCATATATAATGCAATGTTTTTATTGCAATTAAAAGTATTGACATTGTAATTAGTCTGTGGATTGTATACCCTTGATATTATATATGAAATTGTATGCTACAAAAATATATAATAATGGAGAAGACTGGTAAGTTTACGCTATCACGTGTTTGATCACGATTTCTCCTAACTAAATATTAAAGCCTAATTACATAATTCTTTTGTTTAACATAATATTAGGTGAAAAAGGCAACTTCAAATTTACATTTTTTTTTTGTTGATCGCTAATACTCTTTTGAATAGTCAATTAACATAATTTTCTTTTTCTGGACAGTCACATAATTAAGTATCTTTAATAGGTAATGCACATAATAGAGTTGTAAATTAAAATTTTTAATTTCCTCTAATATTTTAATTGATATATTGAAATCCCAATATTAAAAGTTAAAAATTCATTAATTAATATTGAAAAAAAGATTGAGTAAAATTTTGAAATCTAAATTACTTTCTTTATAATCCTTTTCCAAAAATATTTTCAACATAAATAAGTCAAACAAAATATGCTACCATGCATTAGTTAATAATTTGATCAAAATTGTAATACCACTCATGAATCATAAATTGATGAAATAACTGAGATATAAGTTCAGGCTGAGAACTCGTGTCCGTCAATTGAAAATTCCTTTTCGACAAGTTGGCCATTAATCGAATTTTAAAATACATTCTACGTGGGTATAGAGAAGATACTCGCATAATCCCGGTTAAAATACATTCTACGTGGGTATAGAGAAGATACTCGCATAATCCCGGGCTCACTAACCTGGGGCATGTCTAATGGTCTAAGCTCTAATCGCCAAGCAGATTTCAAAACTATGTGGGAGAAAGTTCTACATATGCGGAGCCACCTCTAGAATATTAATGAAGCACCTTTAGTGTCATTATGCCTAGCAGTCTGTCATGGGTAATATCACGTAATAACAAGGATTATAAAGGAGGGACGATTTCACTACCTCATTCAATACCGTTTAGAAAGCAATAAGATAAGAAACATACTACCATATGTAAATAACTCGTGCACGTACATGTTGTTCGTATCTAAGTTTCAAAATGCAGTCAATAGGTTAGGAGGATGTTCCCGAGGCCATTACTATCACTAACTTTTTTATTCAAGAAAAATGTCTATACATTAGATGATTCCTAAAATATTTTTCGCCGATGTTGTGGTACTATGAACATAATTCATTTTTTGTCAATATACATTTGATAAAATCTTGTATATTTATATAGAAAAGTTTCACACCACAATAAGATTTTACGAGGGTAAAGTTCCTGTATTTCAATGCAACAAGATGAACAATTATCCATCTACTTCATTAGATGAAGTACTACCTACATCTCATATTAATATGAGTGTTTGGAAATGGATAATCTATGTTTTCTATATTTTTTGATTTTCTCGGAATAATATACGGTCTTGCTAAAATTAATAATTATTAAGCTTGATAAAGCACGCAAAGCTTTATATACAATGGTGGTAGATTTAAGTGGGGAGGAATAAGAAAATTGTATATATGTATATACATATATCTTGTATTAGCTACCGAATGGAAAAACATAATATATCAAATGAAATATACATTGTTATATGTTTTATGCTCGAAACTTCATGCTTGAAAAATGAATTTCCAACAAATTTATGCATGTGTCAATCAATAAAAATACAGTCAAAGAGTTGATGTTCCAAAAATGACGAATTCAAATAAGGTTTACTTAAATTACAAGTTTAGAAGAATAAGTGATTTCCCATCGGCTTCCAATTAAAAATGGTGAATGAAGGTAATCAATTCCATCCCACATTGTTCGAAAACTATTTCTGCAATTTATTAATAAGGAAATCAACAAGCAAAACTATATGTCGAGCTCGGTTGCGTGAGCTTATAACCCAAGCGGGGATATCAAAGTGGTTGAACATTGAGCTTACTCAACTAGTTGGGCCACTGGTTGCTAGATGCTGGCATGCCCGTTCCAAGCTAGGAGTTTGGGCCATGTGGTCCAGGCGAAGGTATGGGCTTCGTGGCTCTTAAAGTGGAGGGCACTGCGTCAGGCTGGCTTCACAGAGCAGCGAAAACCTCCCGCTCTTTGTAGTGGAAGGATAACGTGTCGGTGCTCCATTGGCTCACCAAAGCTAGATGGGCTGGCCCTAACTAAACAATCACTTTTTTTCTTATTTTTTTTCAAACTAAAAATTAAATGAATGTGGTAATAATGTTTTTTTAATTTAACCAAACTCACCAAATCGAATTATGAGCTATTCATTACGTAGAATTCAACATACAGTGAGATTAGTCGATCTTTTCTTATTTTCGACATGTATTTGACCATCCTTCAATTTTTTTATGTGCATTTATCTATTTTATTAGTAAAGTAGGTATGGTTCTTGGAAATTCTATAATGCACAATTTTTCATATATAATGCAATGTTTTTATTGCAATTAAAAGTATTGACATTGTAATTAGTCTGTGGATTGTATACCCTTGATATTATATATGAAATTGTATGCTACAAAAATATATAATAATGGAGAAGACTGGTAAGTTTACGCTATCACGTGTTTGATCACGATTTCTCCTAACTAAATATTAAAGCCTAATTACATAATTCTTTTGTTTAACATAATATTAGGTGAACAAGGCAACTTCAAATTTACATTTTTTTTTTGTTGATCGCTAATACTCTTTTGAATAGTCAATTAACATAATTTACTTTTTCTGGATAGTCACATAATTAAGTATTTTTAATAGGTAATGCAGATAATAGAGTTGTAAATTAAAATTTTTAATTTCCTCTAATATTTTAATTGATATATTGAAATCCCAATATTAAAAGTTAAAAATTCATTAATTAATATTGAAAAAAAGATTGAGTAAAATTTTGAAATCTAAATTACTTTCTTTATAATCCTTTTCCAAAAATATTTTCAACATAAACAAGTCAAACAAAATATGCTACCAAGCATTAGTTAATAATTTGAATCAAAATTGTAATACCACTCATGAATCATAAATTGATGAAATAAATGACATATAAGTTCAGGCTGAGAACTCGTGTCCGTCGATTGAAAATTCCTTTTCGGCAAGTTGGCCATTAATCGAATTTCAAAATACATTCTACGTGGGTATAGAGAAGATACTCGCATAATCCCGGGCTCACTAATCTGGGCATGTCGAATGGTCTAAGCTCTAATCGCCAAGCAGATTTCAGAACTATGTGGGAGAAAGTTCTACATATGCGGAGCCACCTCTAGAATATTAATGAAGCACCTTTAGTGTCATTATGCCTAGCAGTCGGTCATGGGTAATATCACGTAATAACAAGGATTATAAAGGAGGGACGATTTCACTACCTCAATCAATACCGTTTAGAAAGCAATAAGATAAGAAACATACAACCATATGTAAATAACTCGTGCACGTACATGTTGTTCGTATCTAAGTTTCAAAATGCAGTCAATAGGTTAGGAGGATGTTCCCGAGGCCATTACTATCACTAACTTTTTTATTCAAGAAAAATGTCTATACATTAGATGATTCCTAAAATATTTTTCGCCGATGTTGTGGTACTATGAACATAATTCATTTTTTGTCAATATACATTTGATAAAATCTTGTATATTTATATAGAAAAGTTTCACACCACAATAAGATTTTACGAGGGTAAAGTTCCTGTATTTCAATGCAACAAGATGAACAATTATCCATCTACTTCATTAGATGAAGTACTATCTCATCTCATATTAATATGAGTGTTTGGAAATGGATAATCTATGTTTTTTACATTTTTTGATTTTCTCGGAATAATATATGGCCTTGCTAAAATTAATAATTTTTAAGCTTGATAAAGCACGCAAAGCTTTATATACAATGGTGGTAGATTTAAGTGGGGAGGAATAAGAAAATTGTATATATGTATATACATATATCTTGTATTAGCTACCGAATGGAAAAACATAATATATCAAATGAAATATACATTGTTATATGTTTTAGTACTACCTCTACATCTCATATTAATATGTGTGTTTGGAAATGGATAATCTATGTTTTATATATTTTTTGATTTTCTCGGAATAATATACGGTCTTGCTAAAATTAATAATTATTAAGCTTGATAAAGCACGCAAAGCTTTATATACAATGGTGGTAGATTTAAGTGGGGAGGAATAAGAAAATTGTATATATGTATATACATATATCATGTATTAGCTACCGAATGGAAAAACATAATATATCAAATGAAATCTACATTGTTATATGTTTTATGCTCGAAACTTCATGCTTGAAAAATGAATTTCCAACAAATTTATGCATGTGTCAATCAATAAAAATACAGTCAAAGAGTTGATGTTCCCAAAATGACGAATTCAAATAAGGGTTACTTAAATTACAAGTTTAGAAGAATAAGTGATTTCCCATTGGCTTCCAATTAAAAATGGTGAATGAAGGTAATCAATTCCATCCCACATTGTTCGAAAACTATTTCTGCAATTTATTAATAAGGAAATCAACAAGCAAAACTATATGTCGAGCTCGGTTGCGTGAGCTTATAACCCAAGCGGGGATATCAAAGTGGTTGAACATTGAGCTTACTCAACTAGTTGGGCCACTGGTTGCTAGATACTGGCATGCCCGTTCCAACCTAGGAGTTTGGGCCATGTGGTCCAGGCGAAGGTATGGGCTTCGTGGCTCTTAAAGTGGAGGGCACTGCGTCAGGCTGGCTTCACAGAGCAGCGAAAACCTCCCGCTCTTTGTAGTGGAAGGATAACGTGTCGGTGCTCCATTGGCTCACCAAAGCTAGATGGGCTGGCCCTAACTGAACAATCACTTTTTTGCTTATTATTTTTCAAACTAAAAATTAAATGAATGTGGTAATAATGTTATTTTAATTTAACCAAACTCACCAAATCGAATTATGAGCTATTCATTACGTAGAATTCAACATACAGTGAGA
>NC_026151.1:6075246-6104471 GCF_000512975.1 Sesamum indicum
ACAAGCAAAACTATATGTCGAGCTCGGTTGCGTGAGCTTATAACCCAAGCGGGGATATCAAAGTGGTTGAAAATTGAGCTTACTCAACTAGTTGGGCCACACTGGTTGCTAGATGCTGGCATGCCCGTTCCAAGCTAGGAGTTTGGGCAATGTGGTCCAGGCGAAGGTATGGGCTTCGTGGCTCTTAAAGTGGAGGGCACTGCGTCAGGCTGGCTTCACAGAGCAGCGAAAACCTCCCGCTCTTTGTAGTGGAAGGATAACGTGTCGGTGCTCCATTGGCTCACCAAAGCTAGATGGGCTGGCCCTAACTGAACAATCACTTTTTTTCTTATTTTTTTTCAAACTAAAAATTAAATGAATGTGGTAATAATGTTTTTTTTAATTTAACCAAACTCACCAAATCGAATTATGAGCTATTCATTACGTAGAATTCAACATACAGTGAGATTAGTCGATCTTTTCTTATTTTCGACATGTATTTGACCATCCTTCAATTTTTTTATGTGCATTTATCTATTTTATTAGTAAAGTAGGTATGGTTCTTGGAACTTCTATAATGCACAATTTTTCATATATAATGCAATGTTTTTATTACAATTAAAAGTATTGACATTGTAATTAGTCTGTGGATCGTATACACTTGATATTATATATGAAATTGTATGCTACAAAAATATATAATAATGGAGAAGACTGGTAAGTTTACGCTATCACGTGTTTGATCACGATTTCTCCTAACTAAATATTAAAGCCTAATTACATAATTCTTTTGTTTAACGTAATATTAGGTGAAGAAGGCAACTTCAAATTTATATTTTTTTTTTGTTGATCGCTAATACTCTTTTGAATAGTCAATTAACATAATTTACTTTTTCTGGACAGTCGCATAATTAAGTATCTTTAATAGGTAATGCAGATAATAGAGTTGTAAATTAAAAATTTTAATTTTCTCTAATATTTTAATTGATTATATTGAAATCCCAATATTAAAAGTTAAATTCATTAAGTAATATTGAAAAAAAGATTGAGTAAAATTTTGAAATCTAAATTACTTTCTTTATAATCCTTTTCCCAAAATATTTTCAACATAAATAAGTCAAATAAAATATGCTACCAAGCATTAGTTAATAATTTGAATCAAAATTGTAATACCACTCATGAATCATAAATTGATGAAATAAATGACATATAAGTTCAGGCTGAGAACTCGTGTCCGTCGATTATAAATTCCTTTTCGGCAAGTTGGTCGTTAATCGAATTTTAAAATACATTCTACGTGGGTATAGAGAAGATACTCGCATAATCCCGGGCTCACTAACCTGGGACATGTCGAATGGTCTAAGCTCTAATCGCCAAGCAGATTTCAGAACTATGTGGGAGAAAGTTCTACATATGCGGAGCCACCTCTAGAATATTAATGAAGCACCTTTAGTGTCATTATGCCTAGCAGTCGGTCATGGGTAATATCACGTAATAACGAGGATTATAAAGGAGGGACGATTTCACTACCTCATTCTATACCGTTTAAAAAGCAATAAGATAAGAAACATACAACCATATGTAAATAACTCGTGCACGTACATGTTGTTCGTATCTAAGTTTCAAAATGCAGTCAATAGGTTAGGAGGATGTTCCCGAGGCCATTACTATCACTAACTTTTTTATTCAAGAAAAATGTCTATACATTAGATGATTCCTAAAATATTTTTCGCCGATGTTGTGGTACTATGAACATAATTCATTTTTTGTCAATATACATTTGATAAAATCTTGTATATTTATATAGAAAAGTTTCACACCACAATAAGATTTTACGAGGGTAAAGTTCCTGTATTTCAATGCAACAAGATGAACAATTATCCATCTACTTCATTAGATGAAGTACTACCTACATCTCATATTAATATGAGTGTTTGGAAATGGATAATCTATGTTTTTTACATTTTTTGATTTTCTCGGAATAATATATGGTCTTGCTAAAATTAATAAGTTTTAAGCTTGATAAAGCACGCAAAGCTTTATATACAATGGTAGTAGATTTAAGTGGGGAGGAATAAGAAAATTGTATATATGTATATACATATATCTTGTATTAGCTACCGAAGGGAGGAATAAGAAAATTGTATATATGTATATACATATATCTTGTATTAGCTACCGAATGGAAAAACATAACATATCAAATGAAATATACATTGTTATACGTTTTATGGTCGAAACTTCATGCTTGAAAAATGAATTTCCAACAAATTTATGCATGTGTCAATCAAGAAAAATACAGTCAAAGAGTTGATGTTGCAAAAATGACGAATTCAAATAACGTTTACTTAAATTACAAGTTTAGAAGAATAAGTGATTTCCCATCGGCTTCCAATTAAAAATGGTGAATGAAGGTAATCAATTCCATCCCACATTGTTCGAAAACTATTTGCAATTTATTAATAAGAAAATCAACAAGCAAAACTACATGTCGAGCTCGGTTGCGTGAGCTTATAACCCAAGCGGGGATATCAAAGTGGTTGAACATTGAGCTTACTCAACTAGTTGGGCCACTGGTTGCTAGATGCTGGCATGCCCGTTCCAAGCTAGGAGTTTGGGCCAAGTGGTCTAGGCGAAGGTATGGGCTTCGTGCCTCTTAAAGTGGAGGGCACTGCGTCAGGCTGGCTTCACAGAGCAGCGAAAACCTCCCGCTCTTTGTAGTGGAAGGATAACGTGTCGGTGCTCCATTGGCTCACCAAAGCTAGATGGCTGGCCCTAACTGAACAATCACTTTTTTTCTTATTTTTTTTCAAACTAAAAATTAAATGAATGTGGTAATAATGTTTTTTTTAATTTAACCAAACTCACCAAATCGAATTATGAGCTATTCATTACGTAGAATACAGTGAGATTAGTCGATCTTTTCTTATTTTCGACATGTATTTGACCATCCTTCAATTTTTTTATGTGCATTTATCTATTTTATTGGTAAAGTAGGTATGGTTCTTGAAACTTCTATAATGCACAATTTTTCATATATAATGCAATGTTTTTATTGCAATTAAAAGTATTGACATTGTAATTAGTCTGTGGATCGTATACCCTTGATATTATATATGAAATTGTATGCTACAAAAATATATAATAATGGAGAAGACTGGTAAGTTTACGCTATCACGTGTTTGATCACGATTTCTCCTAACTAAATATTAAAGCCTAATTACATAATTCTTTTGTTTAACATAATATTAGGTGAAGAAGTCAACTTCAAATTTATATTTTTTTTTTGTTGATCGCTAATACTCTTTTGAATAGACAATTAGCATAATTTAATTTTTCTGGACAGTCACATAATTAAGTATCTTTAATAGGTAATGCAGATAATAGAGTTGTAAATTAATAATTTTAATTTCCTCTAATATTTTAATTGATTATATTGAAATCCCAATATTAAAAGTTAAATTCATTAATTAGTATTGAAAAAATGATTGAGTAAAATTTTCAAATCTAAATTACTTTCTTTATAATCCTTTTCCAAAAATATTTTCAACATAAATAAGTCAAACAAAATATGCTACCAAGCATTAGTTAATAATTTGAATCAAAATTGTAATACCACTCATGAATCATAAATTGATGAAATAAATGACATATAAGTTCAGGCAGAAAACTCGTGTCCGTCAATTGAAAATTTCTTTTGGGAAAGTTGGCCATTAATCGAATTTTAAAATACATTCTACGTGGGTATAGAGAAGATACTCGCATAATCCCGGGCTCACTGACATAGGGCATGTCGAATGGTCTAAGCTCTAATTGACAAGCAGATTTCAGAACTATGTGGGAGAAAGTTCTACATAAACAATCAGAATAAAATCTCACAAATCACATAACAATCAATCAAAAAAATACCAACATTCACAAAAATTTATAAGACAAACTTGCGATCACAAAAAGAATTGGAACACAAACCACAATCAGAAAAAGAATCACAAGACAAACCATAATCACAAAAAGAATACAAACAACCACATAAACTATTCAAAAGACAAAAGGTCTAATCCAATAAACAAGTTCAAACAATCAAGTCGAATTGCACCAAAATCCACAACAATTCAACTTCACAAGCTCACAAACAAAAACGATCAAACAATCAAAATACAAACAGTCACATAAACAAAACAAATCTAAAAATCACACAACAATCATAAAAAAAAACCGTGAATCACAATCAATCACAAAACAAACAACAATCACAGTCAAATTACACTACAAACAGTACAATCACATAAACAACCAGAATAAAATTTCACAAATCACACAATCAATAAAAAAGAAACCAACAATCACACGACGAATTACTGATATTCCATTAGAGTATCAAAAGAATCAAACACTGAGAAAACTAACCAAATAAAGGAACATCAATCAGACCAAATTCACCCAAAAAAATGAATAATCACAACCACAAAGAATGGTCCAAAAAACTAATTCAAATATCACACCAGTTGCACCCAAGCCCACAATCACAAAACTAATTACAAAACAAACAAATTCCAAGAAACTAGAAATTCAAGAATCATAACCGACAAAAAACAATCCAGAATCACAAACAACATCTCTCAATCACAAACTAATTTGAAATAAAAGATGAATCCAAGAAACAAGTTCGAACAATTAAAACAAATTGCACCAAAACCCAATGAGACCACAAACAACACAATCTCATAAACAATTAGAATAAAATCCCACAAATCACATAACAATCAATCAAAAAAGTACCCACATTCACGAAAATTCATAAGACAAACTCGCGATCACAAAAAGAATTTAAACATAAACCACAATCACAAGAAGAATACAAATAACCCATAATCACATAAAATATTCAGAAGACAAATCCAAGAGACAAGAATAAACAATTAAGTCAAAAATTGCACCAAAACCTACAACAATTCAAGTAACTTCACAAGCCCACAAACAAAAACGATCAAACAATCAAAACTACAAATAGTCACATAAACAATACAAATGCAAAAATTACACAACAGTCATATAAAAACTGTGAATCACATCAATCACAAGACAAACAACAATCACACGTCAAATTACACTATGAACGACACAATCTCATAAACAATCAGAAAAAAAAACCCACAAATCACATAACAATCAATTAGAAAAATACCCACATTCACGAAAATTCATAAGACAAACTCGCGATCACAAAAAGAATTAGAACACAAAAAGAATCACAAGACAAACCACAATCATATAAAAAATACAAACAACCGATAATCACATAAACTATTCAGATGACAAAAGGCCTAATCCAAGAGACAAGTTCAAACAATTAAGTCAAATTGCACCAAAACCCACAAAAATTCAAGTAACTTCACAAGCCCACAAACAAAAACGATCAAACAATCAAAATACAAACAGTCACATAAACAATACAAATCCAGAAATCACACAACAGTCATAAAAACTGTGAATCACTGTGGTCAATCACAAGACAAATAAAAATGAGACGTCAAATTGCACTACGAACGATACAATCTCATAAACAATCAGAATAAAATTCCACAAATCACATAACAATCAATCAGAAAAATACCAACATTCACGAAAATTCATAAGACAAACTTGCAATCACAAAAAGAATTAGAACACAAACCACAATCAGAAAAAGAATCACAAGACAAACCACAATCACAAAAAGAATACAAACAACCACATAAACTATTCAGAAGACAAAGGTCTAATCGAATAAACAAGTTCAAACAATCAAGTCAAATTGCACCAAAATCCACAACAATTCAACTTCACAAGCCCACAAACAAAAACGATCAAACAATCAAAATACAAAGTCACATAAACAAAACAAATCTAGAAATCACACCACAATCATAAAAAAAAACCGTGAATCACAATCAATCACAAAACAAACAACAATCACAGTCAAATTACACTACAAACAGTACAATCACATAAACAACCAGAATAAAATTTCACAAATCACACAACAATCAATAAAAAAGAAACCCACAATCACACGACTTACTGATATTCCATTAGAGTATCAAAAGAATCAAACACCGAGAAAACTAACCAAATAAAGGAACATCAATCAGACCAAATTCACCCAAAAAAATGAATAATCACAACTACAAAGAATGGTCCAAGAAACTAATTCAAATATCACACCAGTTGCACCCAAGCCCACAATCACAAAACTAATTACAAGATAAAATTAAAACAAATTCCAAGAAACTAGAAATTCAAGAATCATAACCGACAAAAAACAATTCAGAATCACAAACAACATCTCACAATCACAAACTAATTTGAAATAAAAGATCAATCGAAGAAACAAGTTCGAACAATTAAGACAAATTGCACCAAAACCCAAAATAAATTACACAAACAAAACAAACCAACACAACCCAACATCACAAAAACAATCAGAACACAAAAAACGCAAACATATAAATAATTCTAAAAAAAACCCCACAGACTAATCACAAAAAACCCACAATCAAAAGACAACAATAATCAGAAGACATCAATCAGACAAAAGTAACCAAAAAAAAAAAAAAATACATCAAGCATAACCAAAAAGTCATACCTTGTATGTCAACTGCCAAATTTATCTTACCTTGTTCGAGTCATTCACATTCAGCAAAGCGTGTGACTGAAATGTTGATGTCGTGAACACGCACGATCAATCTTGTGTTGGTCCTTTGGTAAGAGCTACAGGAACAAGATATTGATTAAAATATATGCCACAATTCAAAAAATTAAGCAAATCAACCACATGAAAACGTACTGAAGATGCAACTATGTTCCTTTCCATGATGGAAGTGCACGATCACTATAAGCATTAGATTTTCCAACCTTTGAACTGGTTTTGGATGTTATGGTTGCTAAAATCAATCTACCCGAATCGATATTTTCTACAAGCCAACAAGCAGCCATGAAATTCAGATTTGGAAGATAGAAAAACTGTTTCATCCTTTCGATGAGAGTTTACTCGAGTTAGGGCACAAAACAGAATTACCTTGAAAACCCTATACGATTACAGTTGTTCGACATCAATAGCTAAAGAACCTTGTACATTTTTCAAAACTTGTGTCACCTACAAAAGGAACAAATTAGATAAGATTATGATCCCTAAGGAAGTCAAGTGATCTCTAACAAAGCTTTAGAACTTTGGAGCTTACATGCCATTTCGTGTCCTCAAACCCTGAATATTAACTAAAGCATGCTTCAGCAGCTTTACGAACATCTACCTGATTAACCCAAGGGAAAGCTTTACCATATAATATCATGAGAATATTGAAATAGACGCACACGCCAACCAGTGAAAACTGTACACGACAAATTTAACTTTGCTAGAGAAAATACCGTCACAGCAGAAGCAGATGCAGAGGGTTTTAGTAAATGTATAGCATGAGGAAAATCGGATAGTCCAGCAAGTTGTCTTGACAACTAGTGAAAAATATCTTTGCGCCCTTACACGCCAAACTTAGTGTCCTTGAATGAGACCTACTAGAAAGAAAAAGCAACAAGGTTGACAATACATGAAGCATGGATGCAAGGAAAAAGAATTTCTGAATAAAAAGAAATCTGCAGCAAGATAGCATACACATCAAAAGAGAGTGACCTTTTTCTTCTCGAAATCCAATCACGTACGACACTCAAAGATATAAACAAGCTTTCTATATCTATAGTAATAGGCTTTTGATATATTACAATTGTTCTGATTCTATCAACATTCTTTCTTTTAAATAATTTGGGACACAAGAAAAAGTATGGGTAAACATAAAGTCGGAAGAATAAGAAAACATAAAGTTTCATAAATATTTACTAAATTTATCCAATAAAACTGTAAAGTAATCTCTACACCTGAGAATGGTGAATAGATAAGTGGATAATAATAAAATTGTGAACAAGCTTAAGGGAATCAAAAGTCAATGCAAACAACTAGACTGCTTCTACTTACCTCAACATCTTTTCCCTTTTAGCCATTTTGGATGAACTTCAAGACGCAGGTAATAATATCAGCTCCCCGGATGTTCGCGTGACCAAGTGAAACAAACTATGTTCCTGAAAGAATGCTGCAGAATATACATAAAATGTCATGAGATTCCATTTACATTAAATCATATTTTTATCCAATCATATAAAGGAAAAAGCAACACATCTTGTGATATTTTCTATTATCAAAAGATGTATTCTCTTCTCATGAAATTTGAGAGGCTCTTAGATGTAAGATTATACCAGTTAGAAAGTAAGAAAAAACGAAGATCAACTCTAAAGATTCGCTATGTACAAGAAAAGAAAGTTGTTTAGTGAACTTTTGACTAGAATGATTTAGTCCAGGGCTCTGGGTCCATGTAAAAATATGCATTATCTGTGTTATGTATTTCTTTGAGATGAGACTAAATCAATGAGACACAATTCCGAATTTCTTTTGGTTAATGAAGACAAGTAAAGAAATTTTATGCCGATGAGATCTCGCATGCGAGCTCATTGTACGTGGAATGACCAATACAAGAGTTATTGCTAATATCTGAAAGAAATGTGGGAGTAAGTTATTTAATATGGCAAATTCATCAAGCTTGCTGGGGTCATTGAAGAAACCGAGGAGCACTTGGTCTAGTTTGACGACATAAAATAATTTAAACACATCAAAATTTTCCTATATTATAGATTGTTATGCACTTCTTTATGTTGCACAAAAACCCAAAGATCCAAAGATTTTACACCCCTGCCTTCTTTATAGCACCACCTACATGTTACAGCACCAGCACTTGGTGCAGCCACTCGAGAACAACTGCCTCTACTAATAGAGACTAGCAGCGTAACTCGATAACTGGCAATGTTTAGGCTGCAGTACTGATAAATAATTACATCAATAGCGACACCTATAAAGCATTTAGGTCCCCTACTAACTAAATGGGTAGCAACCGTGATGCCTATACTGAACCGCACTTAGCTGTACTGCTATTCTCATGCTAACTATAAGCCAATTCATGATTTCTTGCAGATAAATCCTAGTCCTGTGACGAGTGTGGAAACCAGATTCTGGAAGCGGTCAGGAGCTATATCCAGTCCTATTACTCTTCTTAGAACTCTTCGCCCTTATCTCTATGCATCAGCTGTGAACGGGTGTAAATAAGGCATTGTACAATGTATAACTTCATCTCCGTGGATCCTAATGTCTTAACCTAGCAATTAAATATATTCTAGTTAGATATTACCTCCGTATCGGTAAGCACCATTCTTCATGCCCTAACAAGATAATTACTACATAATTCCTATAATATGATCCCCTAATCACCAACCAAAAGATAGATACCAAATCTAGATGGTATATATACATCAAATCCCACTGTTCATCATACGCTTACAGCTCACCACAAAGGAATAGTCCATATTTCATCACACCTATGCATGCAAGCCTGCTTCCCAACCGAAACAAATTTAATGTAGATTTGGTAGTTTTTTCTCCCGCCCTTTTGGATACATTGCCTATATTTGTTGATTATTTAAGATGAATGCTTGTAACTAAGTAGAAAGGATGAGGTGAAAGTAAATTGAGGTAAAAGAACTCCCATAGGTCAAGCGAATAAGATAATAAAAATTTGTTGATTTAATATCCATAAATATTATTGCACAACAGTATCTTATGATAAAACAACAATATTACTTAATACCATGCTTGAGAAAATATTAGCTGCTCATGTCGCTTCATGCACCAACATAAGTTCTTGGATTCAGAAGCTGGAATCAAAACTTGTAGAATTGGAACTTGTTGAAGAGCCTACTACCAGCACATCAACAATGCACTCTATTATGAAGCAGCCAGCAAATTTTGAATCATAATTTAAGAGGCTTTTCACATAGTTCCCTAGAGCAATTACAGCGTGATAATCATGTGTGCTAAATTTGGTTAGACACAACTTGCAAAATGGTAAGTAATTCTTTGTATTTGTTGCAACACCAGCTTACCTTTGAAACTTGTCCAGCATCACAAACATCCCATTAGGACCCTAAGACTAAATCCAAGTTCCTCCCTTTGCAAAATCTTTAAAGGAACCTTTACAGGCAGAAAAGCCAACTTAATATCAACTTAATTGCGCAAATGCAAGGTTTTGATTCTATGATTTCAATAGTAATATGAAGTACTGGTGGAGTTCAAGTAAATTACGTTTAGCTTCAGATTTTAGTAACACACCAACCACTTCAAGATTTGGTCATTATCCCAGAGCTTCTCAAATATATTCTTATTCTATATTTTTGGTTCAAGTTATCCGCCAACGACTTTCATAACAAGCCAATAAAATTTTATGCAAGTTTTCAGCAAGCAGACTGAATGATCACCAGCAGTGGTAGTGAAATGATAAAAAGTGTAAAGCACACCAGGAAAAGATAAAAAAGGAGGAAAGAGCATGTAAAGTGAACCAGTATTACCTGTTCCCACATTATATTGTATAGCTTTTGGTTCATTACGAGTTGGCTCAGCAGCACAGTAGATATCCTCAGACTAGTTCCAGATCTGTCATCCTGCAAAAACAAGTGAATTATTTTGTTGAATTCATTTGATCAATGATCCTATACCCATTGACTTTACAAATGCATACATACTCGGGTAAGAGAAAGGTGACTCTTATTAACATCCTTCTGAGGATGGCTGCAAGATATAATGGCACATTAAAGAACAGATCAGCATCTTGCTTTACTATAAATGAATAATTGATAGTCTTTAAAATTAAAAAAAAAAAAAAAAAAAATGAAGCAAGAAAAAAGTTAGTGAAATGTTAAGTACGAGAAATCATAATAGTTGCGGAATACCCTAATTCCATACAAACTAGTCCAGCTTAATAACAATCATCTTCACTTATGTGACTTAAGACCTTGCCCTATTTCACCTCTCCATAGGACAGATGAACATGATAAGGTATTGTGTATCCATAATAACTTTGGAATCAGCAGAAAGTAGACTCAAAGGAACATCACCTGCAATTGCCTGATGATGACAACAGGTGAGCTGTGACTTGGAATTCAGATTCTTGACAGGTAGATTAAGAAGCCCTTGCTTTGGCATTCTTGCATCAATTTGGATATGAAAATACATGTAATGCAAGTAATTCAACCAGCACACCGGATGGATTAGTGTAGATGCCGAACAATAACCAATATACTACTCACTAGGAAAGAACAAACATCTATACAAACCTGCATCAGCTGGTCTTGTTTTAAGTTGTATAGTGTATTGTGCATGACAAATTGGCTCAGCACCAATATAATCTCCTCAAATCAGTACCACATTTGCCATCCTGCATGACAAGGAAAATATTTTTCAATATTATTTCTATCTCCTAAATCCCATTGATTGTATGAATGAAGACATACTCGAGTAACAGAAAGCTGATGCCTCTTTTGGGGATGGCTGCAAGATAGGACGACACATTAAAAAAAAAAAACGTGTTAGCATCATGCTTCTAAATAAATGAACAATTGATTATTTGGAAAGGAGTAACCTAGAAAAGTCATTGAAAAAGAGGAGATTTGCAAATCATATGATGCAATTTACTAATTGCATGAAATACCAAATCCAAGGAAATCGTTATACTGACTATAGCTCAAATAATCTGGCTTATGCCATCTATGACCTTCCAACAGTCTACCAAACCATAGCACAGATGAACATCATAGGCATTTAGTGGAAGTTAGTAGTAACTTTAAAACCAGTGCAGGGAGACGGTAGGCTCAAGAGAACATCACCTGCAATAGCTTGAAGATGGCAGCATATGAGCTCATTGATGGACGTCAAGGAGCTGTGAGTTGGAATTGGAATTCAAGTTCCTGACATAAAGCCTAAGAAGCTCCTGCTCATGCATGCTTGCATCTAAGGGGATTAAGAAAAAGTGCAAACTTTTAATTTTGAGAGGGTGTCTCACTAAGTTTATTTGGAACATCTTATGAGCTCATATATTATGCTAAAAGTAAGCTTCAGAAATACTGTGATTTTAAGATGATAAAAATGCAATATTTGAATTCATACGAGTAAAACTCAAAGGTTTTGCCAAAAATCTTAAAAATAAGTTAGGACCCCTTTACTTGTCTAAAGGATCCTAACATCTCATTTTGGGAGCTTACAAGCTCATTTACTAAAACTTTAACCAGACATTTTGAGACATTTTATAATTTCTCAAACATTTCACCAGACATTTTAGGAGATTATAAGCTCAATCAAACCCCTAAGTAAACTAGAAATTTTTACTTCACATTGTAATAACATATTCACTGTTTAATCCAACATTTGGTCGGTGAGAAGAAGGGGTTTCCTTGTGCCAGAGCTCCTAATAAAACTTTGATCCAAATACTTGGTGGATGGAGGCCTATCCATGTTAGTTTTTGTCTAAAATTTAAAATAATATAAGGGAATCCTAAAGAGCTTTTCAGAAGTTGTAGGCAACGTCCAAGATATATACCAAGCGCATTTAATAAGCAAACTGTGCAATCAGCATACATGGTGAATCACCACTAGATTACTGCTCACTAGAAAACAGCAAGAGCAACAAGCATCTAACAAACCTGTATCAGCAGGTTGATGAGTTGGAATGGCAGCAGTCGAGATCCACGAACTAGCACCACATTTGTCATCCTGCAGAACAAGTAACATATTTAATCAACATCATTTTCATCTACAGAACCTGCACCATTGATTGTTTAAAATACATACTCGTTTGACAGAAAGCATAGGCTGCTTCTTATATATATTCTCCTTAGGATAACTGCAAGATCAAAGAGGTAAGCATCTTGCATCTGTATAAGGACAAGTAATAATATGTGCAAAAGGAGAAAATCGGAAAAATAACATGATGCAAATCGTAGCATGAATGAAATATTAATTCCACGGAAATCAGAGTAGTCGTGTCACCTCTGTAACTGAGAGCATTATTTTACAATAACATAAGACCTTCGCAACACAATTACCCCTTCGTAGGGCATAACAAGAAACTGAATAGAATGTCATGATAACTTCAGAATCAGCAAACAGACTGTATATTCGACACAATGTTACCTGCAATTGCTTGAAGATGGCAATAAGCAAAGTAACTGATCAAAGTCAGAAAGCTCCGAGTTATAACTCAAGTTCTTGACAGGAAGCTGAAGACACCCTTGGGAATCTGTGGGGCAAAAGATTATAAACTTGCAATCTGAGAACGTCAGATCAAGTGAACTCTACATTTTAGCTTTACATTGTAATAACATATTCAGTTCAGATCCACAATTTGGTCTTGGGGAGGGGTTTCATTATGCCAGAGTTCCTAATACAATTTTGATTTAAAAATAATGCTTTAAATGATTGAACCCCAGCCCTTTTTATTGTTGGTCTAAAGTTTAAATTCTTTCAGAACCAAAAAACTTCGTAAAGATTCTAATGAATTCTCCAAAATACAACTTCTGTTCACAGAACCCATCAACTACCCTTTTACAAGACAAAAGGGTACATAGTGGAACAAAAATCAACATACAACTTAGTAGGAACGAGGAAAGAACAATAAGAGGAACAAGCGTCTAACAAACCTCTATCAGCAGGTGCTATTTTGGGTTGAATAGGTCGTGGTGGATGATATGTTGGTTCTGTGGCAGTGGATCTCCTCAAACTAGCACCACCTTCGTCATTCTACAAAATAAGTAAAATATTTTATCAACATCATTTTTAACAGTATCCTACTATTAGTTGCATAAAATGTTGACATACTCTAGTAACAGAAAGCTGAGGATTCCTATATACTTTCTCCAGTAGGTGGCTGCAAGATAGAACACATTAGCATTTATAAGCCAACAATTCATAAGTTTTCGAATGAAAAATTACCACGCCAGCCGTAACTTAGGAAGTCATTGCAAATCAGGAATTCTCACAAATCATGTTATGCAGTTTATGTAACTTTTAAGTGAAATCAATTCCAGGGAAATCAGAATAGGTATAAAGCACCCTTTTAACATCCTTTTAATAGCAATCACCTTCCTTTATATCACCTTTGTAATGAGAACATCACCTAACAAGGACTTTGGAAGAAATTTATAGCATCTTTGCGAGAGACAGATTCAAATAGACAGTAGATTCAGAAGATGTGTTACCTAGAATTTCTTGAAGATGGCAGCACGCAAGCTAATTCATTGACATTTAGAACCACCGAATCAGAATTGAAGTCCCTGACAGGAAGCTTAAGACGTTCTTGCTCAAATATTGGTGCAGTTATCAAGCTTCTTGAAGTTTGTCCTGGCCTTAGACTGAAGTCTGAAATAGGAAGTTCTAACATTGGCCTTGGCATCATTCTCGAAGCATCACTTTGCTGTAAATTTCCTATATCTGGCCTTGGACTGAGAGTTTGTAGCATACTACGAAGTCCTGGCATTTGCACTGTGGAGCATAGAGTCTGTAAAATATATTCGACATCCGGGTCCAGCATAACAGAATTAACATTCTGAGACACACTTCCAGCATTCTGAGTTGCCAGAAAAGTACGAAAAACCTGGCATAATTGTAGAATTTGGACAGAGATAGAACGGCAGTTAAACAAATTTATATTAAGCAAAACCTTTGATGAAGAGTCTTCTACTGCTTCAGCATGATTTGTGCAATGAGTAGAGTATACACTCCAAAATAACGACCACCATTCTGACAGAAACCCTTCAGAAGGATACAATGCTGCAGAAAGAAATACATGTAGAAATGGCCCACAAACAAACTGAAGAAATGGCCATGTGAGAGAGAGAGAATATATATATATATAAAATAATAAAAAGAAACAAACTCAGGTCTCTCTCGGATAAAAGAAGCATCAAGAAGAAAATCAAGAAATTCATCAAGGAAACAAGGGGAGCCGTCGGATCTAGGGTTTTGCTGCAGCGATGCTGAAGAACAAGGGAAAGGGAGGTAAGAATCGGATCAGATGCTATTCTTTACAGAGAGCACTAGGCTTAATGAGGGTATTGCTGGTGGACTTGACGAGGAGGATAATGGCCCTGGCGATGATTACATTGAGTTTGAAGACGAGGACATCGACAAACTAGACACTTTTAGCAACAAGTACAGTGAATTCGAGGACAAGGACATTGACAAAGGGGCAAAAAAACAGACCATTTCAGGAAAAAAAAAATCAAGAAATTACAAAGTGGCAAAAAATAAAGAACTCAAGATCTTGTGAAGTAAAACTACCAACAAAAAAGAAAGAACAGAATATATCACGAAATAGAAAAACCCTCAAGAAAATCGAAAAATAAATAAAGAAATAGAAAAAAACTCAAAAAATCAATTTAGAACAAAAAAGGATCAAGAAATTACAAAGGGGCCAAAAATTAAGAACTCACGATTTTGTTAAGTAAAACTATTGCTCCACATATCGTGTCTAAAACCAACAAAAAAGAAAGAACAGAATAGATTACAAAATAGAAAAACACTCAAGAAAATCGAAAAATAAATAAAGAAATAGAAAAAACCTCAAGAAATCAATTTAGAACAAAAAAAAATCAAGAAATCACTCAAGAACATTCACAAATTTCTTAAGAAATCTGAGGATCCCAGTGCTCCATGATGACAAAAAACAAAAAACAAGAGAAGAAAGAGAAGATGGGCAACAAAATAGTTAACAGACGAACAGAAGGCGGAGAGATCAGTTTAAAGAAATCTTGATTCTTGATGGGAGAAGAAAGCCGGAAACTCAAGCGAAAAGAAAAACCCTTCCGAGAGAATTTAGAAAGTGAAAATGAATGGGTTGGTGGCGGTTAAACAAATTTATATTAAGCAAAACCTTTGATGAAGAGTCTCCTATTGCTTCAGCATGATTTGTGCAATGACTAGAGTATACACTCCAAAATAACGACCACCATTCTGACAGAAACCCTTCAGGAGGATACAATGCTGCAGAAAGAAATACATGTAGAAATGGCCCACAAACAAACCGAAGAAATGGCCATGTCGGGAACGGCAGATGTGAGGCCATGGGCAACGATGGCGTTAAGCGCTTGTGCCATATCCGTGGCAAGATGCACAAGAAGGTCTGGATTGCTACCGGTGATATTATCCTCGTCGGCCTCCGCGATTATCAAGATGACAAGGCTGATGTAATCTTGAAATACATGCCTGATGAAGCAAGGCTGCCGGATGTGAAAATGGCGTGGATTTGCAGTTCAAGAAGAACTACTTCCATTTTGGAAGAAAAACCAGAAACAGGGAACTCAAAATCAAGAAACCAGAACACTGTTAATTTCTCTTGAAGAAGACTGATACAATCAGATATATATATACACCTCAACTGAAAAACTAAACTCTCCCGCTCTATAAGTTGCTACTCTTACTATATACGCCTTTAATATTTTAATAAAACATATTTTAGAAAGTAGAATAAAAAAGTATAGTGGTAAGTGAGTAGGGTATTTTTGTCTCGTAATGCTAAATTATTTTGTCAGGGATGTTTTTGTTACCTTTTATATTTTAGGGATGTAAATGAGACAAAATGCATAGTTCTGTGGTGCAAAATTTATTTAATTATATTTTAAATTATCTATAAAATAAATCCAAACATACATTATTTCCAAAATAGATTTATTTATCTTTATTTTTCTCTCTCTATCTCCATAAAATAAAACAATACACCCGAAAAGCGAATCCAATCACCATGCAAGATTTTGCGGCGGGCTTTGACCCTACTAAACTCACGACGGTTCACTATCATTTTCGTTAGTTGTGTGCCACAAAATTTGATATGAATAATTTTTTATATTTTAAAATATATTATAAAAAATTTAGTATTATGATAATTTTATTGTTAGATTGTGATAGGCTCAATATATATTATACTAAATACATTTTGAATAGAGTGTTCGAATAATCACTACAAAAAGATTAGGATTTGTAACGGCTATACATACACACGAATTTTGTTATGTAGTTGTAAAAAATTGGATGTAATGACGTCATGGAAAGGCTGATAAAAAATTGTTTTCTTTGTAATGGTCGAAGTTGTTGAAGAATCCGTTATAATTTTTTGTATCCGTAAAGCCGTTACAATTTGTAATGATTTCTGAAATTAGGCACGGCCAACTTTTCGCATTATGCCAGTCGTTACAAAAACACATTACATATACTTGGTCGTTACTATTTTTCTATTACTTTTGAAACAGTGTGTAATATTTGTAATGGTCTTAAGAAAAAATTAAAAGTCGTTACACTTACTGTGACAAAAACAACAAGAAAATGTACAATAAGAAGGTGTTACAAAAATCAAGTCATTAGGGACGGCTTTCTTTATAGATGGTATTACAAAAGCCATTCCAAAGGCGAACATAATAATAATTACATTTTTTAACAACTAATTTAATCGTTTCAAAAGTCGTTAGAAAGACCGTTACAAAATAGATTATATATAATTATTTTCATTTCATTTCATTTGTTGTAAAGATTCTTATTAACCACACACACTCTCAATATTCTAATTTTCGTGCATATACAATTAATCAGGTTGATTATTAATTATTTAATTTTTGGATCGTCAACTACTGATCATCTCTTAAGTTGATTGACCAGGTAACAACGCCTAATTTAATCATTTTGTGTTTAATTAAATCAATTGTAGTTTACTTATTTTAGTTATTATGATTTTTGATCTCATATGTTATGTAAACCTAAATAGTGTAATGTAATATTTATAAATTTATAGGTCGTCGAATTATATAATTATATATATACATGTGAATATGTAGTGATATATATATATACTCATATTATGAGAACTGAGGAGATGGATGTATGATAAGAACCTCCGAGGGAAGGCAGGTCTTACATCACAGTTTGAGTATGGGGTTAAGACTTTCATAGAATGGCTAAGTGTCATTGTGAACATATGGATGAAGACAAAATTAGGTGCTCTTACCGAAAGTCAAAAAATACAAAGTTCAGGACACCCGACGATGTCAGTTATCACTTGTGTATGCGTGGATTTATGCAAGAATATATTATAATTAGACTTCTCATGGTGATGTTGTGACTGTCCCTTCAGTGCCGGAGGAGCAAATCCCAGCTACTCATGATCGAGGGTAATTATTCACACCGATGATGAACAACAAATGGATTGGGCGTAAATGATGGTTTTTTATGTAGTCGGGCCGTGTTATTTTTCTTCTTCTCACAATAGTATGTCTGATGATGGTACGAGGACCTGCCCTATTAATGTTGGTCCTAGTTCATATTATTGTGTCGGTGACCCCTATGATTATGAGTTAGGGTTGGCAGACTGTTTTTATGATGTGCATGTTGTCGACCAATTATTGTGGAACGGTTGCATCTAATCTCAATTGATATCTATTGCTGAGTTGGTGGATGTCAAGCAGACGGTCATATTTCTGAGCGATCATATGATAGAATATCTCAGAGGGCTAATAAAATATTGTCTCTCGATCACACCCTGCCAAGAGATTACTATAGCATGAAAACGTTGATAAAGGATTTGGATTTACCCGTTGAGAAGATTGATCCACCTCTAGAATATTAATGAAGCACCTTTAGTGTCATTATGCCTAGCAGTCGGTCATGGGTAATATCACGTCGCAACAAGGATTATAAAGGAGGGACGATTTCACTACCTCATACTATACCGTTTAGAAAGCGATAAGGTTAGAAACATACAACCATATGTAAATAACTCGTGCACGTACATGTTGTTCGTATCTAAGTTCCAAAATGCAGTGAATAGGTTAGGAGAATGTTCCCGAGACCATTACTATCACTAACTTTTTGATTCAAGAAAAATGTCTATACATTAGACGATTCCTAAAATATTTTTCGCCGATGTTGTGGTACTATGAACATAATTTATTTTTTGTCAATATATATTTGATAAAATCTTGTATATTTATATAGAAAAGTTCCACACCACAATAAGATTTTACGAGGGTAAAGTTCCTATATTTCAATGCAACATGATAAACAATTAGCCATCTACTTCATTAGATGAAGTACTACCTACATCTCATATTAATATGAGTGTTTGGAAATGGATAATCTATGTTATTTACATTTTTTGATTTTCTCGGAATAATATACGGTATTGCTAAACTTAATAATTTTTAAGCTTGATAAAGCACGCAAAATTTTATATACAATGGTGGTAGATTTAAGTGGGAGGAATAAGAAAATTGTATATATGTATATACATATATCTTGTATTAGCTACCGAATGGAAAAACATAATATATCAAATGAAATATACATTGTTATACGTTTTATGCTCGAAACTTCATGCTTGAAAAATGAATTTCCTACAAATTTATGCATGTGACAATCAAGCAAAATAGAGTCAAAGAGTTGATGTTCCAAAAATGACGAATTCAAATAACGTTTACTTACATTACAAGTTTAGAAGAATAAGTGATTTCACATTGGTTTCCAATTAAAAATGGTGAATGAAGATAATCAATTCCATCCCACATTGTTCGAAAATTATTTCTGCAATTTATTAATAAGGAAATCAACAAGCAGAACTATATGTCGAGCTCGGTTGCGTGAGCTTATAACCCAAGCGGGGATATCAAAGTGGTTGAACATTGAGCTTACCCAACTAGTTGGGACCACTGGTTGCTAGATGCTGGCATGCCCGTTCCGAGCTAGGAGTTTGGACCATGTGGTCTAGGCCAAGGTATGGACTTCGTGGCTCTTAAAGTGGAGGGCACTGCGTCAGGCTGGCTTCACAGAGCAGCGAAAACCTCCCGCTCTTTGTAGTGGAAGGATAACGTGCCAGTGCTCCATTGGCTCACGAAAGCTAGATGGGTTGGCCCTAACTGAACAATCACTTTTTTCTTATTTTTTTTCAAACTACAAATTAAATGAATGTGGTAATAATATTTTTTTTAATTTAACCAAACTCACCAAATTGAATTATGAGCTATTCATTACGTAGAATTCAACATACAGTGAGATTTGTCGATCTTTTCTTATTTTCGACATGTATTTGACCATCCTTCAATTTTTTTATGTGCATTTATCTATTTTATTAGCGAAGTAGGTATGGTTCTTGGAACTTCTATAATGCACAAGTTTTCATATATAATGCAATATTTTTATTGCAATTAAAAGTATTGCCATTGTAATTAATCTGTGGATCGTATACACTTGATATTATATATGAAATTGTATGCTACAAAAATATATAATAATGGAGAAGACTGGTAAGTTTACGCTCTCACGTGTTTGATCACGATTTCTCCTAACTAAATATTAAAGCCTAATTGCATAAATCTTTTGTTTTACATAATATTAGGTGAAGAAGGCAACTTCAAATTTACATTTGTTTTTTTTGTTGATCGCTAATACTCTTTTGAATAGTCAATTAACAAAATTTACTTATTCTGGATAGTCACATAATTAAGTATCTTTAATAGGTAATGCAGATTATAGAGTTATAAATTAAAAATTTTAATTTCCTCTAATATTTTAATTGATTATATTGAAATCCCAATATTAAAAGTTAAATTCATTAATTAATATTGAAAAAAAGATTGAGTAAAATTTTGAAATCTAAATTAATTTCTTTATAATCCTTTTCCAAAAATATTTTCAAAATAAATAAGTCAAACAAAATATGCTACCAAGCATTAGTTAATAATTTGAATCAAAATTGTAATACCACTCATGAATCATAAATTGATTAAAGAAATGACATATAAGTTCAGGCTGAGAACTCGTGTCCGTCAATTGAAAATTCCTTTTCGGCATGTTGACCATAATCGAATTTTAGAATACATTCTACGTGGGTATAGAGAAGATACTCGCATAATCCCGGGCTCACTGACCTGGGGCATGTCGAATGGTCTAAGCTCTAATCGCCAAGCAGATTTCAGAATAATGTGGAGGAAAGTTCTACATATGCGGAGCCACCTCTAGAATATTAATGAAGTACCTTTAGTGTCATTATGCCTAGCAGTCGGTCATGGATAATATCACGTCGCAACAAGGATTATAAAGGAGGGACGATTTCACTATCTCATTCTATACAGTTTAGAGAGCGATAAGGTAAGAAGCATATAACCATATGTAAATAACTCGTGCACGTACATGTTGTTCGTATTTAAGTTTCAAAATGCAGTCAATAGGTTAGGAGGATGTTCCCGAGACCATTACTATCACTAAATTTTTTATTCAAGAAAAATGTCTATACATTAGACGATTCCTAAAATATTTTTCGCCGATGTTGTGGTACTATGAACATAATTCATTTTTTGTCAATATACATTTGATAAAATCTTGTATATTTATATAGAAAAGTTCCACACCACAATAAGATTTTACGAGGGTAAAGTTCCTATATTTCAATGCAACAAGATGAACAATTAGCCATCTACTTCATTAGATGAAGTACTACCTACATCTCATATTAATATGAGTGTTTGGAAATGTGAAGTACTACCTACATCTCATATTAATATGAGTGTTTGGAAATGGATAATCTATGTTATTTACATTTTTTTATTTTCTCGGAATAATATACGGTATTGCTAAACTTAATAATTTTTAAGCTTGATAAAGCACGCAAAACTTTATATACAGTGGTGGTAGATTTAAGTGGGGAGGAATAAGAAAATTGTATATATGTATATACATATATCTTGTATTAGCTACCGAATGGAAAAACATAATATATCAAATGAAATATACATTGTTATACTTTTTATGCTCGAAACTTAATGCTTGAAAAATGAATTTCCTACAAATTTATGCATGTGTCAATCAAGCATAATAGAGTCAAAGAGTTGATGTTCCAAAAATGACGAATTCAAATAACATTTACTTACATTACAAGTTTAGAAGAATAAGTGATTTCCCATTGGTTTCCAATTAAAAATGGTGAATGAAGGTAATCAATTCCACCCCACATTGTTCGAAAACTATTTCTGCAATTTATTAATAAGAAAATCAACAAGCAGAACTATATGTCGAGCTCGGTTGCGTGAGCTTATAACCCAAGCGGGGATTTCAAAGTGGTTGAACATTGAGCTTACTCAACTAGTTGGGACCACTGGTTGCTAGATTCTGGCATGCCCGTTCCAAGCTAGGAGTTTGAGCCATGTGGTTTAGGCCAAGGTATGGACTTCGTGGCTCTTAAAGTGGAGGGCACTGCGTCAGGCTGGCTTCACAGAGCAGCGAAAACCTCCCGCTCTTTGTAGTGGAAGGATAACGTGCCGGTGCTCCATTGGCTCACGAAAGCTAGATGGGTTGGCCCTAACTGAACAGTCACTTTTTTTCTTATTTTTTTTTCAAACTACAAATTAAATGAATGTTGGTATAATGTTTTTTTAATTTAACCAAACTCACCAAATTGAATTATGAGCTATTCATTACGTAGAATTCAACATACAGTGAGATTAGTCGATCTTTTCTTATTTTCGACATGTATTTGACCATCCTTCAATTTTTTTATGTGCATTTATCTATTTTATTAGTAAAGTAGGTATGGTTCTTGGAACTTCTATAATTCACAATTTTTCATATATAATGTAATGTTTTTATTGCAATTAAAAGTATTGACATGGTAATTAGTCTGTGGATCGTATACACTTGATATTATATATGAAATTGTATGCTACAAAAATATATAATAATGGAGAAGACTGGTAAGTTTACGCTATCACGTGTTTGATCACGATTTCTCCTAACTAAATATTAAAGCCTAATTACATAAATCTTTTGTTTTACATAATATTAGGTGAAGAATGCAACTTCAAATTTACATTTTTTGTTTTTTTGTGATCTCTAATACTCTTTTGAATAGTCAATTAACAAAATTTATTTTTTTTGGACAGTCACATAATTAAGTATCTTTAATAGGTAATGCAGATAATAGAATTGTAAATTAAAATTTTTAATTTCCTCTAATATTTTAATTGATTATATTGAAATCCCAATATTAAAATTTAAATTCATTAATTAATATTGAAAAAAAGATTGAGTAAAATTTTGAAATCTAAATTACTTTCTTTATAATCCTTTTCCAGAAATATTTTCAAAAAAAATAAGTCAAACAAAATATGCTACCAAGCATTAGTTAATAATTTGAATCAAAATTGTAATACCACTCATGACAAAATATGCTACCAAGCATTAGTTAATAATTTGAATCAAAATTGTAATACCACTCATGAATCATAAATTATGAAATAAATGACATATAAGTTCAGGCAGAGAACTCGTGTCCGTCGATTGAAAATTCCTTTTCGGCAAGTTGGCCATCCAGTTCGGACAAAGAATAGTAGCAGGATTTTCTGGCTCCGGGGGAGAATCCTGGGTAGCCAACCAGGCCTTTCTCATCTCTTCGTGTAAACCCTCCAGTGCCTCCAAATGCCACTTCATAAGCACATATTCAGTAAAAAACTAAATAAAACTTTCCTTTAACTCCACAATCACTCTAAAGTGCACAATCCCCTCTCTTTACCTGTACTACCCTTTGAAGTCCTGCTAATCTTCTTGGCAGAGGCAGAAGTTTTTACCTCAGCACTAGAAACTCCCTTGGTAGTCAGGGGGCGAAGGGGAAGATTATCCCCGTTATTATCTTCCTCATCAGAGTCATCTATGCCAATAAACCTTCTCTTGCCCCTTCTAGAGACGCCAACACTTGGAGTACTTTCTTTCTTACCCTCTTAAGCAGCTTCAGTAGGGGTTATTACAGTGACAGGAACATCTATGGGTGTAGAAAATGAATCAGAGACAATAACAGCATCGTCAGACTCATTCAAACCTTGAGAAATGCCTTCAGAAGAAGAAGGTACTCCTAGAGAAACAGAAAAACTGCAATAAGGTGTAACGAAGAAGTGCCGTGGGCATAAGACGTTTGTTGCCCGTAGAGAGAACACCTATCTGAAGCCTATGAGAAGGCATGATTATATTCACTAAAACAATCGAAATAAAGGGTCAGTAAGCGAAACATGAACACTTAATGGATACAGAGATAACATAGATGAAAGTATACCAAGGTAAGATACATCCAGGTTAAAGGAGGCCAGAGACAAACCAGCTAAGAAAAATATTTGCTCGGTCATAAAGACCCCATAATCATATATATTTTAAAAGAGTTTGCTTTAAGAACCTATCATACCAAGAAACAAGCCCAAAGGGATCAAGAGAGGACTTTGTCAAACACCACTTACTCGTGCTATTACAAGACTTATGAGGAGAAGGACGAACATAAAGGAGACACCCTTTTCAATCAATATAAAACTTCTTATTATTAGTCACCAGTTTCAAACCCCTCAACAAGTTAGATAAAAGACGCCTTTCTTCCCAATACTAAGGTTTAATTGGTGAAGGGTGCAAAAATTGTTGAAAAATGATCAATGTGAAAGTAAGTCATCAAGATTATGAAAGCAGAAATAGCCTCGAAGGAACTAGTGGTAAGCCATGATATGCATCATCCTAAGCACCTAAGGATATCTTTAACTAAAGGATGTAGAAGCAGTCGAAGACCGTCCTCAAAGTCAGCAAAAAACAGGGTCCGACGTTCAAAAAAAGAAAGATGTATGTGATATGTGGGCACGGGAGATATGATTTCACAGGAACATGAAACCTAGACCACATATTATCAACATCGGCAGCACTCAAAAAAGAAGAAGAAGTAAGAAAGGGACAAACAGATCCTTCAGACCCTTCCGAAAATAAATCCGCATACCAGACTCCATGGGATCACTTGTAATTGTTCCTTCGCTTGAAGCGCTGGATTGCGACATAAGGAAGGGACGATCCAAGAAGTTAAAGAGTGGGCAAAAAAAGAAACTAACCTGATAGATGGAGGAGATAAAGATTGGCTTCAAAAATTCTATTACAACAAACAAAAGAGTTTGGGAGACGAAGGATTGCTAAACCCTGAAGAGTTGGTATTTAAAGCAAAGGATGGGCGCAAAAATCCAAAAACCCATGTCGCTACCCATTGGACATGACCCTGCAAAAAAGTAGCCACAATAGTGGCACCTGTTGCATTGTGACTGGATGGCAGAACATAGACACCCAGTAAGTAGGAAAACTGCTCAAAGTTTCAAATGAAGGCATCACATCTCCACTTACCCAAATTTAGTACAAACACACTTGGTAAGTGGGGGAAACTTCTGATGTCAGGATATTTCCTACATTCCTTATGAGAGCTTCATAATGTAAGAAAGAAACTGATGAAAGGTCAGGACTAGCGGCAACTCACGAAGGTAGTCACACTTGAAGAGAAGACCTTGAAGGACATAGAATATGAAGGTACTTGAAGGTCACCAGAGACCTCTGATTACAAAGGACAGAATGTCATAAAAGCATTACCAAGGCTGCCCGCACTGTTCTGTTCGTATAGTTATGGTCCCCTGGACTACTTTTTGTCTTTATCTGCTAGATATGTACGGCACATTACCCTCCATTGGATCAAAACTTGATCCAAATAAGCACATGAAATCGTAGAATCCACCAACACATATAAATATGGCTCTCTATCTCCAAAACTAGGTTTGGTCACTCTATATCTCATATATAGTCGCTAAATATTCTTGGGATTCTTACTGACTTGATCATTGAAGAGTCATTGCTTGAATCCCTCCCAACTTGGCTCTAACATACTTCTCTCTTGGAGATTCCCCCAAACTCCATAAAGTCCAGCTGGATACTAGCTCCAGAAACTTTAGTAGCCCTTCCGTGTACCAGCAGATACCTAGGGTATTTTCAGGATACAAAAATATCAAAAAATTATAATACCCCCCATGAATCATAAATTGATGAAACAAAGAACATATAAGCTATGGGCAAAGAAATCGAGTCCGTCCTATTCGGAAAGTTGATTATAACTGAATTTTAAAATGCACTCTAGGTGGGTATGGAGAAAATTCTCGCATCATCCCGGGATCACTGACTTGGGTTGTGACAAATGGTTTCAGCTCTAATCGCCAAGCAGAATCGAGAACTATGAGGAAGAAAGTTCTACATGTGCGGGAGCCACCTTTAGTTTCTTTTGATGCCTAGCGACTGATCATTGGTTATATCACGCTGCAACGAGGATTGTAAAGGAGAGATGATTTTACTACCTCATTCTATAACATTTAGAAACAGATAAGATATGTTAAAATTTGAATTGTGGGGAACAGAGTATATTCATGGTAGTTAAATTAGAGAATGAAAAGAAGTAAAAAATTAGGTTTTATTCATCTCAAACTCAAGTCATTTATTCATCTAAACTCTCAAGTACCAAAGTTACAGAGATATGAGACTATATATAAAGAATAGAGTCCTAGATAAAGAAGAAAACTAACTCACTTTGAACTCTAGTTGGCAACAGACTCAACAAAAATTAAATACTGAAATACTAATAAGAAACAAACACTGAGAACAAAAGGATAAGTATGAGCAGAACTTGATAAGTACAAGCAGAACTTTCAATAGCCCCCCCTCAAGATGGAGCCGAGGAAGCGAGGCCCAGCTTGCAAAGGAATCGTCCGAAGTCAGCAGTAGGTTGTATCAGGATGGCAACATTGTTATCGCATCAGAAGGGAATGGATAGCGGAACGGAGACATGGAACATAATGAAGGCCCACGAGCCAAAAAACCCAAGGCTTACTAAGACCAAAGGCACAACCACTTCAAGGTTACACAAATCACTCAAAGCCACAAAGGCTTATAGAACCACAAAGGCTCTACCAATATTCAAAGCCACAAAGGCTCTACCAATATTTAAAATCACAAAGGCTCCACAAATATTCAAAGCCACAAAGCCTCATAGAGCCACAAAGACTCCACCAATATTCAAAGCCCCAATGGCTCCATCAATATTTAAAAAGGAAATAAGCCACAAAGGCTTATAGACGAATTTTAAAGAAGGAAGAAGGAGATCATCAACGTTCGATTTTGCCAAAGTTCCGTTGACGAACGCAGTTTCATGCAGCGTTGCTCTAGGGTTTCAAAGCAGCAAGCATGTATGCCAGCGGAGGCGTGCTAGGGTTTCAAAGGCAGCGAGCAAATATGTCAGGGGTAGCATTCTAGGGTTTCTAAAGGCTCTCTCACCTTCTTTTTTTTTTGAGAAACCAACTCTGATACCATGTTAAAATTTGAAGTGTAGAAGAGAGTATATTCATGGTAGTAAATTAGAGAATAAAAAGAAGTAAAAAACTAGACTTTATTCATCTCAAACTCAAGTTTTTTATTCATCTAAACTCTCAAGTACTAAAGTTACAGAGATGTGAGACTATATATAAAGAATAGAGTCCTAACTAAAGAAGAAACTAACTCACTCTGAACTCTAGTTGGCAACAGACTCAACAAAAATTAAATACTGGAATACTAATAAAAAACAAACACTGAGAACAAAAGGATAAGTACGAGTAGAACTTGATATGTACAAGCAGAACTTTCAACAATAAGATAAATAACATATAAGCATTTGTAAATAACTCGAGTGCGTCCATGAAATATATCTTGTCCTCGTGTTGTTCATACCTCAGGGGGTAGGTTGGATTTATCCCATTATTATTGTGATAATTTATTTATATTTTGATTTTTAGACACGATAAAATTAGCACTTACAGAGGCTACTGTTCCTATTAGCTTATTTTTATAAGTGTTTTTGTCCTTTAACTTTATGTCATCTTAAATCTTTTTTCCAAGTTTCGCAACTTCAATTCTTTTTTTCCAACCGGAGTTCATTTATACAGACAAGAATGATAAACTCTGATGAAAAAAAAATAACTAAACTCACTAAAACTGAAAAGATACAGCATCAAAATGCTATCCAAAAAAATTAAACAACGTAAAAGTCAAATAACCTAAATTACAGGACCAAAAGTATATTTAACCCTACATACATTTATATATATAACAAAGTTAAAGTTATGAAAAATAAAATATTAGAGGGGTCACACACATATACATATGCTGGAATAAATGCAGAATTGCAGGAGAATTAAACGGATACAGTTGCAGTTTCATAAAGGAAGCTCGGAATATTCAGACAGCCAACCGTATAAGAATGTAATGTTTGTTAGTGATGCCACCTTAATTAATATATAACCTTATAGTCTGGGAATATTAAGATATAATATCCTTTCTAGAAAGAGAATAATTAATTAAGCTCTAATTATGTTTAATTAATCTCTAACTATATATATTTATATCTAGAGTCTTCTAAGGATGTATGTACGTATGTATGTGCTTAAGCAGTAGAAGCAACTCCATATCATAATTGCCTTCGAGTCCAAGACTTTGAGGGCTAGAAAATTTTAAATTCACGGAACTTAATTTAATAATTTAAAGTTACAATAAATTTCAACTCATAATATTTAGTTCGAACTATTTTCTTCATAATTGTGATAATTAATATTAATTACTCCAACTAATATTCGAGTTATCTCAAATCTGCCACTCCATATATGTATCCAAATAATAATTATACGCACCGCACTTTGAACAACTTATTGTTTGTATTGACAATTTTACATATAACTTTTTGTCATTAACTATACCTGGTCACGTTTAACTTAAATATATATCCTCACCAATTAAATTATGAAAATAATTATAGTGACAAAATAGAAATTCTTGTCACTTAATATAGATAAAATTGTATTTTTCATTCCACAGGATAGTGGGTCTACATTTTGGTCTTTCACTTACGTAAATTTTACAATGATCCCAAAATTAATTTTTCTAAACATATTTGGTCTCATAATCCAACTTTCGTAAAATATAAAAAATAAAAAGAAATATCAAAATCCCGTATCCTGCATGTGACCATTATTTTTAGATGAAATGTGGTTTTTGGGACTAAATTTGAGAAAAAATTGAAATATTGGTACCAAAAGTGTAGACCCCCATTTTATGAGAGACGAAAAATGTTGAAAAAAATTGCATTTTTTATCCCATATAATAGAAGGGTACATTTTTTGTCCTAAATTGGCTTCTTCTTTTTTTCTCCAACATATTTCTAGTCCTAACAGAGCATTCTACTTTTTTACTGAAGTTGGATTATGGAACTAAATACGTCGAAAAAATCAATATTAGGACTATTTTAAAATTTTTATAAAGTGAAGGAGGAAAAAAGTTGGCCTCATTGTCGACATATGAGACAAAAAATATAATTTTGCACTTAATATATATAATTTGGAAAAAATGCAATTTAGCCCCATATGATATTATAAATATGCAAATTAACCCTATAATATTTTAA